>NW_024573070.1:0-81853 GCF_018153835.1 Drosophila eugracilis | reverse complement strand
AATAGCGTATATTAAAGTTGTTGCGGTTAAAAACGTTCGTAGTTGAACTTGTGCTTCATACGGGTAGTAAAGTAACTTACAATTGTGGTTAGAACTATACCTTTATGTATGTAAGCGTATTACCGGGTGGAGTTCTTATATGTGTTGGAGATACTTGTATTTTTTTCATATGTTCCTCCTATTTAAAAACCTGCATTAGTGCTCTTAAACGAGTGTTATTAGTGGGCCGAGTACAATTACTTTGAACAAATTAGAGTGCTTAAAGCAGGCTTCAAATGCCTGAATATTCTGTGCATGGGATAATAAAATAAGACCTCTGTTCTGCTTTCATTGGTTTTCAGATCAAGAGGTAATGATTAATAGAAGCAGTTTGGGGGGCATTAGTATTACGACGCGAGAGGTGAAATTCTTGGACCGTCGTAAGACTAACTTAAGCGAAAGCATTTGCCAAAGATGTTTTCATTAATCAAGAACGAAAGTTAGAGGTTCGAAGGCGATCAGATACCGCCCTAGTTCTAACCATAAACGATGCCAGCTAGCAATTGGGTGTAGCTACTTTTTATGGCTCTCTCAGTCGCTTCCCGGGAAACCAAAGCTTTTGGGCTCCGGGGAAGTATGGTTGCAAAGCTGAAACTTAAAGGAATTGACGGAAGGGCACCACCAGGAGTGGAGCCTGCGGCAATTTGACTCAACACGGGAAAACTTACCAGGTCCGAACATAAGTGTGTAAGACAGATTGATAGCTCTTTCTCGAATCTATGGGTGGTGGTGCATGGCCGTTCTTAGTTCGTGGAGTGATTTGTCTGGTTAATTCCGATAACGAACGAGACTCAAATATATTAAATAGATATCTTCAGGATTATGGTGCTGAAGCTTATATAGCCTTCATTCACGGTGGCAGTAAAATGTTTATTGTGTTTGAATGTGTTTATATAAGTGGAGCCGTACCTGTTGGTTTGTCCCATTATAAGGACACTAGCTTCTTAAATGGACAAATTGCGTCTAGCAATAATGAGATTGAGCAATAACAGGTCTGTGATGCCCTTAGATGTCCTGGGCTGCACGCGCTACAATGAAAGTATCAACGTGTATTTCCTAGACCGAGAGGTCCGGGTAAACCGCTGAACCACTTTCATGCTTGGGATTGTGAACTGAAACTGTTCACATGAACTTGGAATTCCCAGTAAGTGTGAGTCATTAACTCGCATTGATTACGTCCCTGCCCTTTGTACACACCGCCCGTCGCTACTACCGATTGAATTATTTAGTGAGGTCTCCGGACGTGATCACTGTGACGCCTTGTGTTACGGTTGTTTCGCAAAAGTTGACCGAACTTGATTATTTAGAGGAAGTAAAAGTCGTAACAAGGTTTCCGTAGGTGAACCTGCGGAAGGATCATTATTGTATAATATCCTTACCGTTAACAAAAAATTTGTATTATATTTATTTATAATTCAAATAAAAACAATTTGCCAAAATAAATAACAAAAAGAATTCATGAAATTCAAAAAATGATGGTGTAGTGGCGGTCATCATTATATATATATCAACACAAATGAACATATAATGGCTTTTCCTTAATTATATGTATTTTATGGAGTGTGGATGGAGGAGGAGAAAGACTTTATTATAAGAGGCACAAAGTCAAAATGCAAATGCATTTTTAAATAATATTTATCATGTGTGTATATGGACCATAATATAACACGCGTTGCGAATATGTATTGTTCATCTCAGCTATGAGCATACGTTGGATTATGCAACAACCTAAAATATACAATGTTGTACCTGGTATTCTTCAGGTTAATGTTTTATATAAATCCCAATGTATATCGCTTAAAAGTATTCATACCGTAAATTGCCCGTAAATCACTTGATATACATTGCTTATATAAAACTAAGACATTTCGCAACATTTATTTTAGGTATAAAAACATATTTATTGAAGGAATTGATATATGCCAGTAAAATGGTGTATTTTTAATTTCTTTCAATAAAAACATAAATGACAAAATTAAAAACCAAATATTAAAACTCTAAGCGGTGGATCACTCGGCTCATGGGTCGATGAAGAACGCAGCAAACTGTGCGTCATCGTGTGAACTGCAGGACACATGAACATCGACATTTTGAACGCATATCGCAGTCCATGCTGTTATAGTACTTTAATTAATTTTATAGTGCTGCTTGGACTACATATGGTTGAGGGTTGTAAGACTATGCTAATTAAGTTGTTTATAAAATTTGAAATCAGATTTTATAAGCGTATGGTATATTATTGGATACAAATAATTAAATTATTTTATTCATAATATTAAAAAATGTATGAAAAAACATTATCTCGCATTTGTTATTTATTTGAATGTGAAAAAACGAAGAGAAATATTTTCGATTTCAGTCAAATAATACTGAGAAATGTCTAGCATAAAAATTTATCTAGAATTGTCTCATATTAATGATATGAAAAATTGAAAGCAAATGGAAATGTTATTGTTCTTCGTTGGTTCGTTTAAAATAGCATATAAAAATGGAAATATAATTGTAAACGAATTTATTAAAATGTTTTTATCATTATATATATAAAAGAATTAATTGCATTAAAAATGTTATATACAACCTCAACTCATATGGGACTACCCCCTGAATTTAAGCATATTAATTAGGGGAGGAAAAGAAACTAACAAGGATTTTCTTAGTAGCGGCGAGCGAAAAGAAATCAGTTCAGCACTAAGTCACTTTGTCTATATGGCAAATGTGAGATGCAGTGTATGGAGCGTCAATATTCTAGTATGAGAAATTAATGATTTAAGTCCTTCTTAAATGAGGCCATTTACCCATAGAGGGTGCCAGGCCCGTATAACGTTAATGATTACTAGATGATGTTTCCAAAGAGTCGTGTTGCTTGATAGTGCAGCACTAAGTGGGTGGTAAACTCCATCTAAAACTAAATATAACCATGAGACCGATAGTAAACAAGTACCGTGAGGGAAAGTTGAAAAGAACTCTGAATAGAGAGTTAAATAGTACGTGAAACTGCTTAGAGGTTAAGCCCGATGAACCTGAATATCCGTTATGGAAAATTCATCATTATAATTGTAATATTTAAACAATATTATGATAATAGTGTGCATTTTTTCCATATAAGGACATTGTAATCTATTAGCATACAAAATTTATCATAAAATATAACTTATAGTTTATTCCAATTAAATTGCTTGCATTTTAACACAGAATAAATGTTATTAATTTGATAAAGTGCTGATAGATTTATATGAATACAGTGCGTTAATTTTTCGGAATTATATAATGGCATAATTATCATTGATTTTTGTGTTTATTATATGCACTTGTATGATTAACAATGCGAAAGATTCAGGATACCTTCGGGACCCGTCTTGAAACACGGACCAAGGAGTCTAACATATGTGCAAGTTATTGGGATATAAACCTAATAGCGTAATTAACTTGGCTTTATAATGGGATTAGTTTTTTAACTATTTATAGTTAATTAACACAATCCCGGGGCGTTCTATATAGTTATGTATAATGATATTTATATCATATATGCCTCTAACTGGAACGTACCTTGAGCATATATGCTGTGACCCGAAAGATGGTGAACTATACTTGATCAGGTTGAAGTCAGGGGAAACCCTGATGGAAGACCGAAACAAGTTCTGACGTGCAAATCGATTGTCAGAATTGAGTATAGGGGCGAAAGACCAATCGAACCATCTAGTAGCTGGTTCCTTCCGAAGTTTCCCTCAGGATAGCTGGTGCATTTTAATATTATATAAAATAATCTTATCTGGTAAAGCGAATGATTAGAGGCCTTAGGGTCGAAACGATCTTAACCTATTCTCAAACTTTAAATGGGTAAGAACCTTAACTTTCTTGATATGAAGTTTAAGGTTATGATATAATGTGCCCAGTGGGCCACTTTTGGTAAGCAGAACTGGCGCTGTGGGATGAACCAAACGTAATGTTACGGTGCCCAAATTAACAACTCATGCAGATACCATGAAAGGCGTTGGTTGCTTAAAACAGCAGGACGGTGATCATGGAAGTCGAAATCCGCTAAGGAGTGTGTAACAACTCACCTGCCGAAGCAACTAGCCCTTAAAATGGATGGCGCTTAAGTTGTATACCTATACATTACCGCTAAAGTAGATGATTTATATTACTTGTAATATAAATTTTGAAACTTTAGTGAGTAGGAAGGTACAATGGTATGCGTAGAAGTGTTTGGCGTAAGCCTGCATGGAGCTGCCATTGGTACAGATCTTGGTGGTAGTAGCAAATAATCGAATGAGACCTTGGAGGACTGAAGTGGAGAAGGGTTTCGTGTGAACAGTGGTTGATCACGAGTTAGTCGGTCCTAAGTTCAAGGCGAAAGCCGAAAATTTTCAAGTAAAAACTGAAATATACAAATAAAAGCTGGAAATAATATACTTGAATAATTTTGAACGAAAGGGAATACGGTTCCAATTCCGTAACCTGTTGAGTATCCGTTTGTTATTAAATATGGGCCTCGTGCTCATCCTGGCAACAGGAACGACCATAAAGAAGCCGTCGAGAGATATCGGAAGAGTTTTCTTTTCTGTTTTATAGCCGTACTACCATGGAAGTCTTTCGCAGAGAGATATGGTAGATGGGCTAGAAGAGCATGACATATACTGTTGTGTCGATATTTTCTCCTCGGACCTTGAAAATTTATGGTGGGGACACGCAAACTTCTCAACAGGCCGTACCAATATCCGCAGCTGGTCTCCAAGGTGAAGAGTCTCTAGTCGATAGAATAATGTAGGTAAGGGAAGTCGGCAAATTAGATCCGTAACTTCGGGATAAGGATTGGCTCTGAAGATTGAGATAGTCGGGCTTGATTGGGAAACAATAACATGGTTTATGTGCTCGTTCTGGGTAAATAGAGTTTCTATCATTTATGGTAGTTACTTGTTCCCCGGATAGTTTAGTTACGTAGCCAATTGTGGAACTTTCTTGCTAAAATTTTTAAGAATACTAGTTGGGTTAAACCAATTAGTTCTTATTAATTATAACGATTATCAATTAACAATCAATTCAGAACTGGCACGGACTTGGGGAATCCGACTGTCTAATTAAAACAAAGCATTGTGATGGCCCTAGCGGGTGTTGACACAATGTGATTTCTGCCCAGTGCTCTGAATGTCAAAGTGAAGAAATTCAAGTAAGCGCGGGTCAACGGCGGGAGTAACTATGACTCTCTTAAGGTAGCCAAATGCCTCGTCATCTAATTAGTGACGCGCATGAATGGATTAACGAGATTCCTACTGTCCCTATCTACTATCTAGCGAAACCACAGCCAAGGGAACGGGCTTGGAATAATTAGCGGGGAAAGAAGACCCTTTTGAGCTTGACTCTAATCTGGCAGTGTAAGGAGACATAAGAGGTGTAGAATAAGTGGGAGATATTAGACCTCGGTTTGGTATCGCCAATGAAATACCACTACTCTTATTGTTTCCTTACTTACTTGATTAAATGGAACGTGTATCATTTCCTAGCCATTATACGGATATATTTATTATGTCTTATGGTATTGGGTTTTGATGCAAGCTTCTTGATCAAAGTATCACGAGTTTGTTATATAATTGCAAACAAATTCTTTAATAAAACGGTGCATTTATGTATTTTTGATTTGAAAATTTGGTATAACTCCAATTACTCAGGTATGATCCAATTCAAGGACATTGCCAGGTAGGGAGTTTGACTGGGGCGGTACATCTCTCAAATAATAACGGAGGTGTCCCAAGGCCAGCTCAGTGCGGACAGAAACCACACATAGAGCAAAAGGGCAAATGCTGACTTGATCTCGGTGTTCAGTACACACAGGGACAGCAAAAGCTCGGCCTATCGATCCTTTTGGTTTAAAGAGTTTTTAACAAGAGGTGTCAGAAAAGTTACCATAGGGATAACTGGCTTGTGGCGGCCAAGCGTTCATAGCGACGTCGCTTTTTGATCCTTCGATGTCGGCTCTTCCTATCATTGTGAAGCAAAATTCACCAAGCGTTGGATTGTTCACCCATGCAAGGGAACGTGAGCTGGGTTTAGACCGTCGTGAGACAGGTTAGTTTTACCCTACTAATGACAAAACGTTGTTGCGACAGCATTCCTGCGTAGTACGAGAGGAACCGCAGGTACGGACCAATGGCACAATACTTGTTCGAGCGAACAGTGGTATGACGCTACGTCCGTTGGATTATGCCTGAACGCCTCTAAGGTCGTATCCGTGCTGGACTGCAATGATAAATAAGGGGCAATTTGCATTGTATGGCTTCTAAACCATTTAAAGTTTATAATTTACTTTATAAACGACAATGGATGTGATGCCAATGTAATTTGTAACATAGTAAATTGGGAGGATCTTCGATCACCTGATGCCGCGCTAGTTACATATAAAAACATTATTTAATACAATGACAAAGCCTAGAATCAATTGTAAACGACTTTTGTAACAGGCAAGGTGTTGTAAGTGGTTGAGCAGCTGCCATACTGCGATCCACTGAAGCTTATCCTTTGCTTGATGATTCGATTAGATGATATGGATGGATGGATTTCTATCTATATCATCTATTTAAAAATATATGTATATATTGACATTGGCTTATAATATTATTATATATTATTTAATATATATTAATGCTATAACAAAATGTTTATGTATATACATGTATATAAGGGTACATATATAAATTATATATATTTTTGATATATTTTTAATTATTACGATAATAAAGAATATTTTAAAGTATATATAATTTATAAGTAACCAGCTTGCCTTCATTGGCTACAATGGGAGTCTATAAGTGTCCAATAGTTCCCATTTTGATGAAGGCAGCGAAATGAAGGTTCATTATCTAATAAGAGATGTATATAAAGAGAGATATATAAAAAAAAAGAAATTAAACAAGTACAAGTCTCATAAAGAGACTAAGTTAATAATATGGGAGTCTATATGTGTCCAATAGTCCCCATAATGGTAGCCAAATGAAACGTCATCTTATTAGTGACGCCGTAATAAAACCACTTCTACATAAATAAAGAAATTATACAAGTACAAGTCTCATAAAGAGACTAAGTTAATAATATGGGAATCTATAGGTGTCCAATAGTCCCCATAATGGTAGCCAAATGAAACGTCATCTTATTAGTGACGCCGTAATAAAAGCACTTCTATATAAATAAAGAAATTATACAAGTACAAGTCTCATAAAGAGACTAAGTTAATAATATGGGAGTCTATAGGTGTCCAATAGTCCCCATAATGGTAGCCAAATGAAACGTCATCTTATTAGTGACGCCGTAATAAAAGCACTTCTACATAAATAAAGAAATTATACAAGTTCAAGTCTCATAAAGAGACTAAGTTAATAATATGGGAGTCTATAGGTGTCCAATAGTCCCCATAATGGTAGCCAAATGAAACGTCATCTTATTAGTGACGCCGTAATAAAAGCACTTCTATATAAATAAAGAAATTATACAAGTACAAGTCTCATAAAGAGACTAAGTTAATAATATGGGAATCTATAGGTGTCCAATAGTCCCCATAATGGTAGCCAACTGAAACGTCATTTTATTAGTGACGCCGTAATAAAAACATTTCTATATAAAGAAAGAAATTATACAAGTACAAGTCTCATAAAGAGACTAAGTTAATAATATGGGAATCTATAGGTGTCCAATAGTCCCCATAATGGTAGCCAAATGAAACGTCATATTATTAGTGACGCCGTAATAAAAACACTTCTATATAAAGAAAGAAATTATACAAGTACAAGTCTCATAAAGAGACTAAGTTAATAATATGGGAATCTATAGGTGTCCAATAGTCCCCATAATGGTAGCCAACTGAAACGTCATTTTATTAGTGACGCCGTAATAAAAACATTTCTATATAAAGAAAGAAATTATACAAGTACAAGTCTCATAAAGAGACTAAGTTAATAATATGGGAATCTATAGGTGTCCAATAGTCCCCATAATGGTAGCCAAATGAAACGTCATATTATTAGTGACGCCATAATAAAAAAACTTCTATATAAATAAAGAAATTATACAAGTACAATAATTCGTATCATAAAGTAACTAAATTATCTTAATATGATATCTGTAAAATTCTTAAATAACGATGGATTGACTTGGTATAATAATAAATGAATGGATTATTAAGAAGGTTTTCACACATGTGCGTGTGTACCTATAATTATTATATATTATATATATAATATATTTATATATATATATAAGAAAAACCTATACAATATTTCTATATTATATAGGAAAATAATAAGATATTTAACATTATTCATATAAATATATAATAATTTATATATTGATATGACTTATATATACAATATTTATATGAAATAATAAGAAAATATATCTATATTTATATTATATGGTAGGAAGTGGTTGCCGACCAGATATATTGACCAAAATTTATGTTATGTCAAAAATATTAAGAAATTATGTATAATACATATAAATATAATAAGTTATATATTGATATAACTTATAAATACAATACTTATATGGAAATAATACAAAAAAAAATATATACATTATATGGAAAAAATAGAAAAACCATAATATGATGAAACCTTAGTATGAAAAATGACGTTTTCACTGAAGGCGTGTCCAAAAACATATATAGGTAGGCAGTGGTTGCCGACCAGATATATTGACCAAAACTTATGTTATGTCAATAATAATAAGAAATTATGTATTATACATATAAATATGATAAGTTATATATTGATATAACTTATAAATACAATATTTATATGAAATAATAAGAAAATATATCTATATTATATGGAAAATATAGAAAAATCAATAATATGATGAAACCTTAGTATGAAAAATGACGTTTTTACTGAAGTCGTGTCCAAAAACATATATAGGTAGGCAGTGGTTGCCGACCAGATATATTGACCAAAACTTATGTTAAGTCAATAATAATAAGAAATTATGTATTATACATATAAATATAATAAGTTATATATTGATATAACTTATAAATACAATATTTATATGAAATAATATAAAAAAATATATATATTATATGGAAAAAAATAGAAAAATCCATAATATGATGAAACCTTAGTATGAAAAATGACGTTTTCACTGAAGGCGTGTCCAAAAACATATATAGGTAGGCAGTGGTTGCCGACCAGATATATTGACCAAAACTTATGTTAAGTCAATAATAATAAGAAATTATGTATTATACATATAAATATAATAAGTTATATATTGATATAACTTATAAATACAATATTTATATGAAATAATATAAAAAAATATATATATTATATGGAAAAAATAGAAAAATCCATAATATGATGAAACCTTAGTATGAAAAATGACGTTTTCACTGAAGGCGTGTCCAAAAACATATATAGGTAGGCAGTGGTTGCCGACCAGATATATTGACCAAAACTTATGTTAAGTCAATAATAATAAGAAATTATGTATTATACATATAAATATAATATAAATATAAATAATTATATATTGATATAACTTATAAATACAATATTTATATGAAATAATAAAAAAATAATATAAAAAAATATATATTATATGGAAAAAATAGAAAAATCCATAATATGATGAAACCTTAGTATGAAAAATGACGTTTTCACTGAAGGCGTGTCCAAAAACATATATAGGTAGGCAGTGGTTGCCGACCAGATATATTGACCAAAACTTATGTTATGTCAATTATAATAAGAAATTATGTATTATACATATAAATATAATAAGTTATATATTGATATAACTTATAAATACAATATTTATATGAAATAATATAAAAATATAATTATATTATATGGAAAAAATAGAAAAATCCATAATATGATGAAACCTTGGTATGAAAAATGACGTTTTCACTGAAGGCGTGTCCAAAAACATATATAGGTAGGCAGTGGTTGCCGACCAGATATATTGACCAAAACTTATGTTATGTCAATAATAATAAGAAATTGAATATTATACATATAAATCTAATAAGTTATATTAATATGACTTATAGGTTCAATATGTATATGAGACACTATTAAAACTTTCTTTATAATATAAGAGAGTATATACATCTTGGGTGCCAAAAAGAATGAAAAATACCCATTTTCAGGACAGCGTGTCCAAAAACTACTATATGATGGTCAGTTGTTGGCCATCCAGTATTGATCAAAATTTACATTATATATATAAATTTTGTCAATATTATAAAAAGGAAATTTATAATAATAATATTATCCGTATAAATTTGTTACAATTTTCTCTTAGAATATTGAACTTGGCTACGCGGTTAATATTTATTGCCCTTAGATAATATCGTTGAAACAAAGGCCAAGGTGTTATATATTACTATATAACTACAATTCGTTTCCAATTATTATCGTTAATTTTCAACAGAAAGGTGGTATATACTGTAACTTGATTGATATACTATATATTTACCTAACAATTGGATCATAGAATATCGTTTTCGGTATTATGTGGTTCAGCGAGATCAAAGGAATTGTAAAAATATATTTTTATATAAGCGTTCGGTTTTATATTATATATATTACTCGAAAGTTTATATGAAAAAGATAAATTTTAAATTTATCATCAAAATGCAAATGATTTAATTCAATATTTATATTGATTAAACAAAAATTAAACATGTGTGGATACAATAATATTGTATGTTGAAATAAAATGATATTTTAGAATGAAATTATGTATATGGTATTTATAAAATATATAATGGAAATATATATTATTGTATTGAAAACTATTTCAATCGATAATAAAACTGGAGAACAAAAAAAACGAATACGATGGCTTTAAATAAGTGGCCGTATTCGAATATAAGAAATAAATAAATTATTTCTACAAGAGAAATACAAATTTCTATTCAAAAATATGAAAATGAAATATGATTAAAAACATTATTCTGGTTGATCCTGCCAGTAGTTATATGCTTGTCTCAAAGATTAAGCCATGCATGTCTAAGTACACACGAATTAAAAAAGTGAAACCGCAAAAGGCTCATTATATCAGTTATGGTTCCTTAGATCGTTAACAGTTACTTGGATAACTGTGGTAATTCTAGAGCTAATACATGCAATTAAAACATGAACCTTATGGGACATGTGCTTTTATTAGGCTAAAACCAAGCGATCGCAAGATCGTTATATTGGTTGAACTCTAGATAACATGCAGATCGTATGGTCATGTACCGACGACAGATCTTTCAAATGTCTGCCCTATCAACTTTTGATGGTAGTATCTAGGACTACCATGGTTGCAACGGGTAACGGGGAATCAGGGTTCGATTCCGGAGAGGGAGCCTGAGAAACGGCTACCACATCTAAGGAAGGCAGCAGGCGCGTAAATTACCCACTCCCAGCTCGGGGAGGTAGTGACGAAAAATAACAATACAGGACTCATATCCGAGGCCCTGTAATTGGAATGAGTACACTTTAAATCCTTTAACAAGGACCAATTGGAGGGCAAGTCTGGTGCCAGCAGCCGCGGTAATTCCAGCTCCAATAGCGTATATTAAAGTTGTTGCGGTTAAAACGTTCGTAGTTGAACTTGTGCTTCATACGGGTAGTACAACTTACAATTGTGGTTAGTACTATACCTTTATGTATGTAAGCGTATTACCGGTGGAGTTCTTATATGTGTTGAGATACTTGTATTTTTTTTCATATGTTCCTCCTATTTAAAAACCTGCATTAGTGCTCTTAAACGAGTGTTATTGTGGGCCGGTACAATTACTTTGAACAAATTAGAGTGCTTAAAGCAGGCTTCAAATGCCTGAATATTCTGTGCATGGGATAATGAAATAAGACCTCTGTTCTGCTTTCATTGGTTTTCAGATCAAGAGGTAATGATTAATAGAAGCAGTTTGGGGGCATTAGTATTACGACGCGAGAGGTGAAATTCTTGGACCGTCGTAAGACTAACTTAAGCGAAAGCATTTGCCAAAGATGTTTTCATTAATCAAGAACGAAAGTTAGAGGTTCGAAGGCGATCAGATACCGCCCTAGTTCTAACCATAAACGATGCCAGCTAGCAATTGGGTGTAGCTACTTTTATGGCTCTCTCAGTCGCTTCCCGGGAAACCAAAGCTTTTGGGCTCCGGGGAAGTATGGTTGCAAAGCTGAAACTTAAAGGAATTGACGGAAGGGCACCACCAGGAGTGGAGCCTGCGGCTTAATTTGACTCAACACGGGAAAACTTACCAGGTCCGAACATAAGTGTGTAAGACAGATTGATAGCTCTTTCTCGAATCTATGGGTGGTGGTGCATGGCCGTTCTTAGTTCGTGGAGTGATTTGTCTGGTTAATTCCGATAACGAACGAGACTCAAATATATTAAATAGATATCTTCAGGATTATGGTGCTGAAGCTTATATAGCCTTCATTCACGGTGGCAGTAAAATGTTTATTGTGTTTGAATGTGTTTATATAAGTGGAGCCGTACCTGTTGGTTTGTCCCATTATAAGGACACTAGCTTCTTAAATGGACAAATTGCGTCTAGCAATAATGAGATTGAGCAATAACAGGTCTGTGATGCCCTTAGATGTCCTGGGCTGCACGCGCGCTACAATGAAAGTATCAACGTGTATTTCCTAGACCGAGAGGTCCGGGTAAACCGCTGAACCACTTTCATGCTTGGGATTGTGAACTGAAACTGTTCACATGAACTTGGAATTCCCAGTAAGTGTGAGTCATTAACTCGCATTGATTACGTCCCTGCCCTTTGTACACACCGCCCGTCGCTACTACCGATTGAATTATTTAGTGAGGTCTCCGGACGTGATCACTGTGACGCCTTGTGTGTTACGGTTGTTTCGCAAAAGTTGACCGAACTTGATTATTTAGAGGAAGTAAAAGTCGTAACAAGGTTTCCGTAGGTGAACCTGCGGAAGGATCATTATTGTATAATATCCTTACCGTTAACAAAAAAATTTGTATTATATTTATTTATAATTCAAAATAAAAACAATTTGCCAAAATAAATAACAAAAAAGAATTCATGAAATTCAAAAAATGATGGTGTAGTGGCGGTCATCATTATATATATATCAACACAAATGAACATATAATGGCTTTTCCTTAATTATATGTATTTTATGGAGTGTGGATGGAGGAGGAGAAAGACTTTATTATAAGAGGCACAAAGTCAAAATGCAAATGCATTTTTAAATAATATTTATCATGTGTGTATATGGACCATAATATAACACGCGTTGCGAATATGTATTGTTCATCTCAGCTATGAGCATACGTTGGATTATGCAACAACCTAAAAATATACAATGTTGTACCTGGTATTCTTCAGGTTAATGTTTTATATAAATCCCAATGTATATCGCTTAAAAAGTATTCATACCGTAAATTGCCCGTAAATCACTTGATATACATTGCTTATATAAAACTAAGACATTTCGCAACATTTATTTTAGGTATAAAAACATATTTATTGAAGGAATTGATATATGCCAGTAAAATGGTGTATTTTTAATTTCTTTCAATAAAAACATAAATGACAAAATTAAAAACCAAATATTAAAACTCTAAGCGGTGGATCACTCGGCTCATGGGTCGATGAAGAACGCAGCAAACTGTGCGTCATCGTGTGAACTGCAGGACACATGAACATCGACATTTTGAACGCATATCGCAGTCCATGCTGTTATAGTACTTTAATTAATTTTATAGTGCTGCTTGGACTACATATGGTTGAGGGTTGTAAGACTATGCTAATTAAGTTGTTTATAAAATTTGAAATCAGATTTTATAAGCGTATGGTATATTATTGGATACAAATAATTAAATTATTTTATTCATAATATTAAAAAATGTATGAAAAAACATTATCTCGCATTTGTTATTTATTTGAATGTGAAAAAACGAAGAGAAATATTTTCGATTTCAGTCAAATAATACTGAGAAATGTCTAGCATAAAAATTTATCTAGAATTGTCTCATATTAATGATATGAAAATTGAAAGCAAATGGAAATGTTATTGTTCTTCGTTGGTTCGTTTAAAATAGCATATAAAAATGGAAATATAATTGTAAACGAATTTATTAAAATGTTTTTATCATTATATATATAAAAGAATTAATTGCATTAAAAATGTTATATACAACCTCAACTCATATGGGACTACCCCCTGAATTTAAGCATATTAATTAGGGGAGGAAAAGAAACTAACAAGGATTTTCTTAGTAGCGGCGAGCGAAAAGAAATCAGTTCAGCACTAAGTCACTTTGTCTATATGGCAAATGTGAGATGCAGTGTATGGAGCGTCAATATTCTAGTATGAGAAATTAATGATTTAAGTCCTTCTTAAATGAGGCCATTTACCCATAGAGGGTGCCAGGCCCGTATAACGTTAATGATTACTAGATGATGTTTCCAAAGAGTCGTGTTGCTTGATAGTGCAGCACTAAGTGGGTGGTAAACTCCATCTAAAACTAAATATAACCATGAGACCGATAGTAAACAAGTACCGTGAGGGAAAGTTGAAAAGAACTCTGAATAGAGAGTTAAATAGTACGTGAAACTGCTTAGAGGTTAAGCCCGATGAACCTGAATATCCGTTATGGAAAATTCATCATTATAATTGTAATATTTAAACAATATTATGATAATAGTGTGCATTTTTTTCCATATAAGGACATTGTAATCTATTAGCATACAAAATTTATCATAAAATATAACTTATAGTTTATTCCAATTAAATTGCTTGCATTTTAACACAGAATAAATGTTATTAATTTGATAAAGTGCTGATAGATTTATATGAATACAGTGCGTTAATTTTTCGGAATTATATAATGGCATAATTATCATTGATTTTTGTGTTTATTATATGCACTTGTATGATTAACAATGCGAAAGATTCAGGATACCTTCGGGACCCGTCTTGAAACACGGACCAAGGAGTCTAACATATGTGCAAGTTATTGGGATATAAACCTAATAGCGTAATTAACTTGGCTTTATAATGGGATTAGTTTTTAACTATTTATAGTTAATTAACACAATCCCGGGGCGTTCTATATAGTTATGTATAATGATATTTATATCATATATGCCTCTAACTGGAACGTACCTTGAGCATATATGCTGTGACCCGAAAGATGGTGAACTATACTTGATCAGGTTGAAGTCAGGGGAAACCCTGATGGAAGACCGAAACAGTTCTGACGTGCAAATCGATTGTCAGAATTGAGTATAGGGGCGAAAGACCAATCGAACCATCTAGTAGCTGGTTCCTTCCGAAGTTTCCCTCAGGATAGCTGGTGCATTTTAATATTATATAAAATAATCTTATCTGGTAAAGCGAATGATTAGAGGCCTTAGGGTCGAAACGATCTTAACCTATTCTCAAACTTTAAATGGGTAAGAACCTTAACTTTCTTGATATGAAGTTTAAGGTTATGATATAATGTGCCCAGTGGGCCACTTTTGGTAAGCAGAACTGGCGCTGTGGGATGAACCAAACGTAATGTTACGGTGCCCAAATTAACAACTCATGCAGATACCATGAAAGGCGTTGGTTGCTTAAAACAGCAGGACGGTGATCATGGAAGTCGAAATCCGCTAAGGAGTGTGTAACAACTCACCTGCCGAAGCAACTAGCCCTTAAAATGGATGGCGCTTAAGTTGTATACCTATACATTACCGCTAAAGTAGATGATTTATATTACTTGTAATATAAATTTTGAAACTTTAGTGAGTAGGAAGGTACAATGGTATGCGTAGAAGTGTTTGGCGTAAGCCTGCATGGAGCTGCCATTGGTACAGATCTTGGTGGTAGTAGCAAATAATCGAATGAGACCTTGGAGGACTGAAGTGGAGAAGGGTTTCGTGTGAACAGTGGTTGATCACGAGTTAGTCGGTCCTAAGTTCAAGGCGAAAGCCGAAAATTTTCAAGTAAAAACTGAAATATACAAATAAAAGCTGGAAATAATATACTTGAATAATTTTGAACGAAAGGGAATACGGTTCCAATTCCGTAACCTGTTGAGTATCCGTTTGTTGTTAAAATATGGGCCTCGTGCTCATCCTGGCAACAGGAACGACCATAAAGAAGCCGTCGAGAGATATCGGAAGAGTTTTCTTTTCTGTTTTATAGCCGTACTACCATGGAAGTCTTTCGCAGAGAGATATGGTAGATGGGCTAGAAGAGCATGACATATACTGTTGTGTCGATATTTTCTCCTCGGACCTTGAAAATTTATGGTGGGGACACGCAAACTTCTCAACAGGCCGTACCAATATCCGCAGCTGGTCTCCAAGGTGAAGAGTCTCTAGTCGATAGAATAATGTAGGTAAGGGAAGTCGGCAAATTAGATCCGTAACTTCGGGATAAGGATTGGCTCTGAAGATTGAGATAGTCGGGCTTGATTGGGAAACAATAACATGGTTTATGTGCTCGTTCTGGGTAAATAGAGTTTCTATCATTTATGGTAGTTACTTGTTCCCCGGATAGTTTAGTTACGTAGCCAATTGTGGAACTTTCTTGCTAAAATTTTTAAGAATACTAGTTGGGTTAAACCAATTAGTTCTTATTAATTATAACGATTATCAATTAACAATCAATTCAGAACTGGCACGGACTTGGGGAATCCGACTGTCTAATTAAAACAAAGCATTGTGATGGCCCTAGCGGGTGTTGACACAATGTGATTTCTGCCCAGTGCTCTGAATGTCAAAGTGAAGAAATTCAAGTAAGCGCGGGTCAACGGCGGGAGTAACTATGACTCTCTTAAGGTAGCCAAATGCCTCGTCATCTAATTAGTGACGCGCATGAATGGATTAACGAGATTCCTACTGTCCCTATCTACTATCTAGCGAAACCACAGCCAAGGGAACGGGCTTGGAATAATTAGCGGGGAAAGAAGACCCTTTTGAGCTTGACTCTAATCTGGCAGTGTAAGGAGACATAAGAGGTGTAGAATAAGTGGGAGATATTAGACCTCGGTTTGGTATCGCCAATGAAATACCACTACTCTTATTGTTTCCTTACTTACTTGATTAAATGGAACGTGTATCATTTCCTAGCCATTATACGGATATATTTATTATGTCTTATGGTATTGGGTTTTGATGCAAGCTTCTTGATCAAAGTATCACGAGTTTGTTATATAATTGCAAACAAATTCTTTAATAAAACGGTGCATTTATGTATTTTTGATTTGAAAATTTGGTATAACTCCAATTACTCAGGTATGATCCAATTCAAGGACATTGCCAGGTAGGGAGTTTGACTGGGGCGGTACATCTCTCAAATAATAACGGAGGTGTCCCAAGGCCAGCTCAGTGCGGACAGAAACCACACATAGAGCAAAAGGGCAAATGCTGACTTGATCTCGGTGTTCAGTACACACAGGGACAGCAAAAGCTCGGCCTATCGATCCTTTTGGTTTAAAGAGTTTTTAACAAGAGGTGTCAGAAAAGTTACCATAGGGATAACTGGCTTGTGGCGGCCAAGCGTTCATAGCGACGTCGCTTTTTGATCCTTCGATGTCGGCTCTTCCTATCATTGTGAAGCAAAATTCACCAAGCGTTGGATTGTTCACCCATGCAAGGGAACGTGAGCTGGGTTTAGACCGTCGTGAGACAGGTTAGTTTTACCCTACTAATGACAAAACGTTGTTGCGACAGCATTCCTGCGTAGTACGAGAGGAACCGCAGGTACGGACCAATGGCACAATACTTGTTCGAGCGAACAGTGGTATGACGCTACGTCCGTTGGATTATGCCTGAACGCCTCTAAGGTCGTATCCGTGCTGGACTGCAATGATAAATAAGGGGCAATTTGCATTGTATGGCTTCTAAACCATTTAAAGTTTATAATTTACTTTATAAACGACAATGGATGTGATGCCAATGTAATTTGTAACATAGTAAATTGGGAGGATCTTCGATCACCTGATGCCGCGCTAGTTACATATAAAAACATTATTTAATACAATGACAAAGCCTAGAATCAATTGTAAACGACTTTTGTAACAGGCAAGGTGTTGTAAGTGGTTGAGCAGCTGCCATACTGCGATCCACTGAAGCTTATCCTTTGCTTGATGATTCGATTAGATGATATGGATGGATGGATTTCTATCTATATCATCTATTTAAAAAATATATGTATATATTGACATTGGCTTATAATATTATTATATATTATTTAATATATATTAATGCTATAACAAAATGTTTATGTATATACATGTATAAATATATACATATAAATTATATATATTTTTGATATATTTTTAATTATTACGATAATAAAGAATATTTTAAAGTATATATAATTTATAAGTAACCAGCTTGCCTTCATTGGCTACAATGGGAGTCTATAAGTGTCCAATAGTTCCCATTTTGATGAAGGCAGCGAAATGAAGGTTCATTATCTAATAAGAGATGTATATAAAGAGAGATATATAAAAAAAGAAATTAAACAAGTACAAGTCTCATAAAGAGACTAAGTTAATAATAATATGGGAGTCTATATGTGTCCAATAGTCCCCATAATGGTAGCCAAATGAAACGTCATCTTATTAGTGACGCCGTAATAAAACCACTTCTACATAAATAAAGAAATTATACAAGTACAAGTCTCATAAAGAGACTAAGTTAATAATATGGGAATCTATAGGTGTCCAATAGTCCCCATAATGGTAGCCAAATGAAACGTCATCTTATTAGTGACGCCGTAATAAAAGCACTTCTATATAAATAAAGAAATTATACAAGTACAAGTCTCATAAAGAGACTAAGTTAATAATATGGGAGTCTATAGGTGTCCAATAGTCCCCATAATGGTAGCCAAATGAAACGTCATCTTATTAGTGACGCCGTAATAAAAGCACTTCTACATAAATAAAGAAATTATACAAGTTCAAGTCTCATAAAGAGACTAAGTTAATAATATGGGAGTCTATAGGTGTCCAATAGTCCCCATAATGGTAGCCAAATGAAACGTCATCTTATTAGTGACGCCGTAATAAAAAAGCACTTCTATATAAATAAAGAAATTATACAAGTACAAGTCTCATAAAGAGACTAAGTTAATAATATGGGAATCTATAGGTGTCCAATAGTCCCCATAATGGTAGCCAACTGAAACGTCATTTTATTAGTGACGCCGTAATAAAAACATTTCTATATAAAGAAAGAAATTATACAAGTACAAGTCTCATAAAGAGACTAAGTTAATAATATGGGAATCTATAGGTGTCCAATAGTCCCCATAATGGTAGCCAAATGAAACGTCATATTATTAGTGACGCCGTAATAAAAACACTTCTATATAAAGAAAGAAATTATACAAGTACAAGTCTCATAAAGAGACTAAGTTAATAATATGGGAATCTATAGGTGTCCAATAGTCCCCATAATGGTAGCCAACTGAAACGTCATTTTATTAGTGACGCCGTAATAAAAACATTTCTATATAAAGAAAGAAATTATACAAGTACAAGTCTCATAAAGAGACTAAGTTAATAATATGGGAATCTATAGGTGTCCAATAGTCCCCATAATGGTAGCCAAATGAAACGTCATATTATTAGTGACGCCATAATAAAAAAACTTCTATATAAATAAAGAAATTATACAAGTACAATAATTCGTATCAAAAAGTAACTAAATTATCTTAATATGATATCTGTAAAATTCTTAAATAACGATGGATTGACTTGGTATAATAATAAATGAATGGATTATTAAGAAGGTTTTCACACATGTGCGTGTGTACCTATAATTATTATATATTATATATATAATATATTTATATATATATATAAAAAAAACCTATACAATATTTCTATATTATATAGGAAAATAACATATAAACATAGGCAGGCAGTTGTTGCCGTCCAAAAACTTATGTTATCCCAATAATAAGATATTTAACATTATTCATATAAATATATAATAATTTATATATTGATATGACTTATATATACAATATTTATATGAAATAATAAGAAAATATATCTATATTTATATTATGTGGTAGGAAGTGGTTGCCGACCAGATATATTGACCAAAATTTATGTTATGTCAAAAATATTAAGAAATTATGTATAATACATATAAATATAATAAGTTATATATTGATATAACTTATAAATACAATACTTATATGGAAATAATACAAAAAAATATATACATTATATGGAAAAAAATAGAAAAATCCATAATATGATGAAACCTTAGTATGAAAAATGACGTTTTCACTGAAGGCGTGTCCAAAAACATATATAGGTAGGCAGTGGTTGCCGACCAGATATATTGACCAAAACTTATGTTATGTCAATAATAATAAGAAATTATGTATTATACATATAAATATGATAAGTTATATATTGATATAACTTATAAATACAATATTTATATGAAATAATAAGAAAATATATCTATATTATATGGAAAATATAGAAAAATCAATAATATGATGAAACCTTAGTATGAAAAATGACGTTTTTACTGAAGTCGTGTCCAAAAACATATATAGGTAGGCAGTGGTTGCCGACCAGATATATTGACCAAAACTTATGTTAAGTCAATAATAATAAGAAATTATGTATTATACATATAAATATAATAAGTTATATATTGATATAACTTATAAATACAATATTTATATGAAATAATATAAAAAAATATATATATTATATGGAAAAAATAGAAAAATCCATAATATGATGAAACCTTAGTATGAAAAATGACGTTTTCACTGAAGGCGTGTCCAAAAACATATATAGGTAGGCAGTGGTTGCCGACCAGATATATTGACCAAAACTTATGTTAAGTCAATAATAATAAGAAATTATGTATTATACATATAAATATAATAAGTTATATATTGATATAACTTATAAATACAATATTTATATGAAATAATATAAAAAATATATATATTATATGGAAAAAATAGAAAAATCCATAATATGATGAAACCTTAGTATGAAAAATGACGTTTTCACTGAAGGCGTGTCCAAAAACATATATAGGTAGGCAGTGGTTGCCGACCAGATATATTGACCAAAACTTATGTTAAGTCAATAATAATAAGAAATTATGTATTATACATATAAATATAATAAGTTATATATTGATATAACTTATAAATACAATATTTATATGAAATAATATAAAAAAATATATATATTATATGGAAAAAATAGAAAAATCCATAATATGATGAAACCTTAGTATGAAAAATGACGTTTTCACTGAAGGCGTGTCCAAAAAACATATATAGGTAGGCAGTGGTTGCCGACCAGATATATTGACCAAAACTTATGTTATGTCAATTATAATAAGAAATTATGTATTATACATATAAATATAATAAGTTATATATTGATATAACTTATAAATACAATATTTATATGAAATAATATAAAAATATAATTATATTATATGGAAAAAATAGAAAAATCCATAATATGATGAAACCTTGGTATGAAAAATGACGTTTTCACTGAAGGCGTGTCCAAAAACATATATAGGTAGGCAGTGGTTGCCGACCAGATATATTGACCAAAACTTATGTTATGTCAATAATAATAAGAAATTGAATATTATACATATAAATCTAATAAGTTATATTAATATGACTTATAGGTTCAATATGTATATGAGACACTATTAAAACTTTCTTTATAATATAAGAGAGTATATACATCTTGGGTGCCAAAAAGAATGAAAAATACCCATTTTCAGGACAGCGTGTCCAAAAACTACTATATGATGGTCAGTTGTTGGCCATCCAGTATTGATCAAAATTTACATTATATATATAAATTTTGTCAATATTATAAAAAGGGAAATTTATAATAATAATATTATCCGTATAAATTTGTTACAATTTTCTCTTAGAATATTGAACTTGGCTACGCGGTTAATATTTATTGCCCTTAGATAATATCGTTGAAACAAAGGCCAAGGTGTTATATATTACTATATAACTACAATTCGTTTCCAATTATTATCGTTAATTTTCAACAGAAAGGTGGTATATACTGTAACTTGATTGATATACTATATATTTACCTAACAATTGGATCGTAGAATATCGTTTTCGGTATTATGTGGTTCAGCGAGATCAAAGGAATTGTAAAAATATATTTTTATATAAGCGTTCGGTTTTATATTATATATATTACTCGAAAGTTTATATGAAAAAAATAAATTTTAAATTTATCATCAAAATGCAAATGATTTAATTCAATATTTATATTGATTAAACAAAAATTAAACATGTGTGGATACAATAATATTGTATGTTGAAATAAAATGATATTTTAGAATGAAATTATGTATATGGTATTTATAAAATATATAATGGAAATATATATTATTGTATTGAAAACTATTTCAATCGATAATAAAACTGGAGAACAAAAAAAAGAAATACGATGGCTTTAATAAGTGGCCGTATTCGAATATAAGAAATAAATAAATTATTTCTACAAGAGAAATACAAATTTCTATTCAAAAATATGAAAATGAAATATGATTAAAAACATTATTCTGGTTGATCCTGCCAGTAGTTATATGCTTGTCTCAAAGATTAAGCCATGCATGTCTAAGTACACACGAATTAAAAGTGAAACCGCAAAAGGCTCATTATATCAGTTATGGTTCCTTAGATCGTTAACAGTTACTTGGATAACTGTGGTAATTCTAGAGCTAATACATGCAATTAAAACATGAACCTTATGGGACATGTGCTTTTATTAGGCTAAAACCAAGCGATCGCAAGATCGTTATATTGGTTGAACTCTAGATAACATGCAGATCGTATGGTCATGTACCGACGACAGATCTTTCAAATGTCTGCCCTATCAACTTTTGATGGTAGTATCTAGGACTACCATGGTTGCAACGGGTAACGGGGAATCAGGGTTCGATTCCGGAGAGGGAGCCTGAGAAACGGCTACCACATCTAAGGAAGGCAGCAGGCGCGTAAATTACCCACTCCCAGCTCGGGGAGGTAGTGACGAAAAATAACAATACAGGACTCATATCCGAGGCCCTGTAATTGGAATGAGTACACTTTAAATCCTTTAACAAGGACCAATTGGAGGGCAAGTCTGGTGCCAGCAGCCGCGGTAATTCCAGCTCCAATAGCGTATATTAAAGTTGTTGCGGTTAAAACGTTCGTAGTTGAACTTGTGCTTCATACGGGTAGTACAACTTACAATTGTGGTTAGTACTATACCTTTATGTATGTAAGCGTATTACCGGTGGAGTTCTTATATGTGTTGAGATACTTGTATTTTTTCATATGTTCCTCCTATTTAAAAACCTGCATTAGTGCTCTTAAACGAGTGTTATTGTGGGCCGGTACAATTACTTTGAACAAATTAGAGTGCTTAAAGCAGGCTTCAAATGCCTGAATATTCTGTGCATGGGATAATGAAATAAGACCTCTGTTCTGCTTTCATTGGTTTTCAGATCAAGAGGTAATGATTAATAGAAGCAGTTTGGGGGCATTAGTATTACGACGCGAGAGGTGAAATTCTTGGACCGTCGTAAGACTAACTTAAGCGAAAGCATTTGCCAAAGATGTTTTCATTAATCAAGAACGAAAGTTAGAGGTTCGAAGGCGATCAGATACCGCCCTAGTTCTAACCATAAACGATGCCAGCTAGCAATTGGGTGTAGCTACTTTTATGGCTCTCTCAGTCGCTTCCCGGGAAACCAAAGCTTTTGGGCTCCGGGGGAAGTATGGTTGCAAAGCTGAAACTTAAAGGAATTGACGGAAGGGCACCACCAGGAGTGGAGCCTGCGGCTTAATTTGACTCAACACGGGAAAACTTACCAGGTCCGAACATAAGTGTGTAAGACAGATTGATAGCTCTTTCTCGAATCTATGGGTGGTGGTGCATGGCCGTTCTTAGTTCGTGGAGTGATTTGTCTGGTTAATTCCGATAACGAACGAGACTCAAATATATTAAATAGATATCTTCAGGATTATGGTGCTGAAGCTTATATAGCCTTCATTCACGGTGGCAGTAAAATGTTTATTGTGTTTGAATGTGTTTATATAAGTGGAGCCGTACCTGTTGGTTTGTCCCATTATAAGGACACTAGCTTCTTAAATGGACAAATTGCGTCTAGCAATAATGAGATTGAGCAATAACAGGTCTGTGATGCCCTTAGATGTCCTGGGCTGCACGCGCTACAATGAAAGTATCAACGTGTATTTCCTAGACCGAGAGGTCCGGGTAAACCGCTGAACCACTTTCATGCTTGGGATTGTGAACTGAAACTGTTCACATGAACTTGGAATTCCCAGTAAGTGTGAGTCATTAACTCGCATTGATTACGTCCCTGCCCTTTGTACACACCGCCCGTCGCTACTACCGATTGAATTATTTAGTGAGGTCTCCGGACGTGATCACTGTGACGCCTTGTGTGTTACGGTTGTTTCGCAAAAGTTGACCGAACTTGATTATTTAGAGGAAGTAAAAGTCGTAACAAGGTTTCCGTAGGTGAACCTGCGGAAGGATCATTATTGTATAATATCCTTACCGTTAACAAAAAATTTGTATTATATTTATTTATAATTCAAATAAAAACAATTTGCCAAAATAAATAACAAAAAGAATTCATGAAATTCAAAAAATGATGGTGTAGTGGCGGTCATCATTATATATATATCAACACAAATGAACATATAATGGCTTTTCCTTAATTATATGTATTTTATGGAGTGTGGATGGAGGAGGAGAAAGACTTTATTATAAGAGGCACAAAGTCAAAATGCAAATGCATTTTTAAATAATATTTATCATGTGTGTATATGGACCATAATATAACACGCGTTGCGAATATGTATTGTTCATCTCAGCTATGAGCATACGTTGGATTATGCAACAACCTAAAATATACAATGTTGTACCTGGTATTCTTCAGGTTAATGTTTTATATAAATCCCAATGTATATCGCTTAAAAAGTATTCATACCGTAAATTGCCCGTAAATCACTTGATATACATTGCTTATATAAAACTAAGACATTTCGCAACATTTATTTTAGGTATAAAAACATATTTATTGAAGGAATTGATATATGCCAGTAAAATGGTGTATTTTTAATTTCTTTCAATAAAAACATAAATGACAAAATTAAAAACCAAATATTAAAACTCTAAGCGGTGGATCACTCGGCTCATGGGTCGATGAAGAACGCAGCAAACTGTGCGTCATCGTGTGAACTGCAGGACACATGAACATCGACATTTTGAACGCATATCGCAGTCCATGCTGTTATAGTACTTTAATTAATTTTATAGTGCTGCTTGGACTACATATGGTTGAGGGTTGTAAGACTATGCTAATTAAGTTGTTTATAAAATTTGAAATCAGATTTTATAAGCGTATGGTATATTATTGGATACAAATAATTAAATTATTTTATTCATAATATTAAAAAAAATATGAAAAAAAACATTATCTCGCATTTGTTATTTATTTGAATGTGAAAAAACGAAGAGAAATATTTTCGATTTCAGTCAAATAATACTGAGAAATGTCTAGCATAAAAATTTATCTAGAATTGTCTCATATTAATGATATGAAAATTGAAAGCAAATGGAAATGTTATTGTTCTTCGTTGGTTCGTTTAAAATAGCATATAAAAATGGAAATATAATTGTAAACGAATTTATTAAAATGTTTTTATCATTATATATATAAAAGAATTAATTGCATTAAAAATGTTATATACAACCTCAACTCATATGGGACTACCCCCTGAATTTAAGCATATTAATTAGGGGAGGAAAAGAAACTAACAAGGATTTTCTTAGTAGCGGCGAGCGAAAAGAAATCAGTTCAGCACTAAGTCACTTTGTCTATATGGCAAATGTGAGATGCAGTGTATGGAGCGTCAATATTCTAGTATGAGAAATTAATGATTTAAGTCCTTCTTAAATGAGGCCATTTACCCATAGAGGGTGCCAGGCCCGTATAACGTTAATGATTACTAGATGATGTTTCCAAAGAGTCGTGTTGCTTGATAGTGCAGCACTAAGTGGGTGGTAAACTCCATCTAAAACTAAATATAACCATGAGACCGATAGTAAACAAGTACCGTGAGGGAAAGTTGAAAAGAACTCTGAATAGAGAGTTAAATAGTACGTGAAACTGCTTAGAGGTTAAGCCCGATGAACCTGAATATCCGTTATGGAAAATTCATCATTATAATTGTAATATTTAAACAATATTATGATAATAGTGTGCATTTTTTCCATATAAGGACATTGTAATCTATTAGCATACAAAATTTATCATAAAATATAACTTATAGTTTATTCCAATTAAATTGCTTGCATTTTAACACAGAATAAATGTTATTAATTTGATAAAGTGCTGATAGATTTATATGAATACAGTGCGTTAATTTTTCGGAATTATATAATGGCATAATTATCATTGATTTTTGTGTTTATTATATGCACTTGTATGATTAACAATGCGAAAGATTCAGGATACCTTCGGGACCCGTCTTGAAACACGGACCAAGGAGTCTAACATATGTGCAAGTTATTGGGATATAAACCTAATAGCGTAATTAACTTGGCTTTATAATGGGATTAGTTTTTTAACTATTTATAGTTAATTAACACAATCCCGGGGCGTTCTATATAGTTATGTATAATGATATTTATATCATATATGCCTCTAACTGGAACGTACCTTGAGCATATATGCTGTGACCCGAAAGATGGTGAACTATACTTGATCAGGTTGAAGTCAGGGGAAACCCTGATGGAAGACCGAAACAGTTCTGACGTGCAAATCGATTGTCAGAATTGAGTATAGGGGCGAAAGACCAATCGAACCATCTAGTAGCTGGTTCCTTCCGAAGTTTCCCTCAGGATAGCTGGTGCATTTTAATATTATATAAAATAATCTTATCTGGTAAAGCGAATGATTAGAGGCCTTAGGGTCGAAACGATCTTAACCTATTCTCAAACTTTAAATGGGTAAGAACCTTAACTTTCTTGATATGAAGTTTAAGGTTATGATATAATGTGCCCAGTGGGCCACTTTTGGTAAGCAGAACTGGCGCTGTGGGATGAACCAAACGTAATGTTACGGTGCCCAAATTAACAACTCATGCAGATACCATGAAAGGCGTTGGTTGCTTAAAACAGCAGGACGGTGATCATGGAAGTCGAAATCCGCTAAGGAGTGTGTAACAACTCACCTGCCGAAGCAACTAGCCCTTAAAATGGATGGCGCTTAAGTTGTATACCTATACATTACCGCTAAAGTAGATGATTTATATTACTTGTAATATAAATTTTGAAACTTTAGTGAGTAGGAAGGTACAATGGTATGCGTAGAAGTGTTTGGCGTAAGCCTGCATGGAGCTGCCATTGGTACAGATCTTGGTGGTAGTAGCAAATAATCGAATGAGACCTTGGAGGACTGAAGTGGAGAAGGGTTTCGTGTGAACAGTGGTTGATCACGAGTTAGTCGGTCCTAAGTTCAAGGCGAAAGCCGAAAATTTTCAAGTAAAAACTGAAATATACAAATAAAAGCTGGAAATAATATACTTGAATAATTTTGAACGAAAGGGAATACGGTTCCAATTCCGTAACCTGTTGAGTATCCGTTTGTTATTAAATATGGGCCTCGTGCTCATCCTGGCAACAGGAACGACCATAAAGAAGCCGTCGAGAGATATCGGAAGAGTTTTCTTTTCTGTTTTATAGCCGTACTACCATGGAAGTCTTTCGCAGAGAGATATGGTAGATGGGCTAGAAGAGCATGACATATACTGTTGTGTCGATATTTTCTCCTCGGACCTTGAAAATTTATGGTGGGGACACGCAAACTTCTCAACAGGCCGTACCAATATCCGCAGCTGGTCTCCAAGGTGAAGAGTCTCTAGTCGATAGAATAATGTAGGTAAGGGAAGTCGGCAAATTAGATCCGTAACTTCGGGATAAGGATTGGCTCTGAAGATTGAGATAGTCGGGCTTGATTGGGAAACAATAACATGGTTTATGTGCTCGTTCTGGGTAAATAGAGTTTCTATCATTTATGGTAGTTACTTGTTCCCCGGATAGTTTAGTTACGTAGCCAATTGTGGAACTTTCTTGCTAAAATTTTTAAGAATACTAGTTGGGTTAAACCAATTAGTTCTTATTAATTATAACGATTATCAATTAACAATCAATTCAGAACTGGCACGGACTTGGGGAATCCGACTGTCTAATTAAAACAAAGCATTGTGATGGCCCTAGCGGGTGTTGACACAATGTGATTTCTGCCCAGTGCTCTGAATGTCAAAGTGAAGAAATTCAAGTAAGCGCGGGTCAACGGCGGGAGTAACTATGACTCTCTTAAGGTAGCCAAATGCCTCGTCATCTAATTAGTGACGCGCATGAATGGATTAACGAGATTCCTACTGTCCCTATCTACTATCTAGCGAAACCACAGCCAAGGGAACGGGCTTGGAATAATTAGCGGGGAAAGAAGACCCTTTTGAGCTTGACTCTAATCTGGCAGTGTAAGGAGACATAAGAGGTGTAGAATAAGTGGGAGATATTAGACCTCGGTTTGGTATCGCCAATGAAATACCACTACTCTTATTGTTTCCTTACTTACTTGATTAAATGGAACGTGTATCATTTCCTAGCCATTATACGGATATATTTATTATGTCTTATGGTATTGGGTTTTGATGCAAGCTTCTTGATCAAAGTATCACGAGTTTGTTATATAATTGCAAACAAATTCTTTAATAAAACGGTGCATTTATGTATTTTTGATTTGAAAATTTGGTATAACTCCAATTACTCAGGTATGATCCAATTCAAGGACATTGCCAGGTAGGGAGTTTGACTGGGGCGGTACATCTCTCAAATAATAACGGAGGTGTCCCAAGGCCAGCTCAGTGCGGACAGAAACCACACATAGAGCAAAAGGGCAAATGCTGACTTGATCTCGGTGTTCAGTACACACAGGGACAGCAAAAGCTCGGCCTATCGATCCTTTTGGTTTAAAGAGTTTTTAACAAGAGGTGTCAGAAAAGTTACCATAGGGATAACTGGCTTGTGGCGGCCAAGCGTTCATAGCGACGTCGCTTTTTGATCCTTCGATGTCGGCTCTTCCTATCATTGTGAAGCAAAATTCACCAAGCGTTGGATTGTTCACCCATGCAAGGGAACGTGAGCTGGGTTTAGACCGTCGTGAGACAGGTTAGTTTTACCCTACTAATGACAAAACGTTGTTGCGACAGCATTCCTGCGTAGTACGAGAGGAACCGCAGGTACGGACCAATGGCACAATACTTGTTCGAGCGAACAGTGGTATGACGCTACGTCCGTTGGATTATGCCTGAACGCCTCTAAGGTCGTATCCGTGCTGGACTGCAATGATAAATAAGGGGCAATTTGCATTGTATGGCTTCTAAACCATTTAAAGTTTATAATTTACTTTATAAACGACAATGGATGTGATGCCAATGTAATTTGTAACATAGTAAATTGGGAGGATCTTCGATCACCTGATGCCGCGCTAGTTACATATAAAAACATTATTTAATACAATGACAAAGCCTAGAATCAATTGTAAACGACTTTTGTAACAGGCAAGGTGTTGTAAGTGGTTGAGCAGCTGCCATACTGCGATCCACTGAAGCTTATCCTTTGCTTGATGATTCGATTAGATGATATGGATGGATGGATTTCTATCTATATCATCTATTTAAAAATATATGTATATATTGACATTGGCTTATAATATTATTATATATTATTTAATATATATTAATGCTATAACAAAATGTTTATGTATATACATGTATAAGGGTACATATAAATTATATATATTTTTGATATATTTTTAATTATTACGATAATAAAGAATATTTTAAAGTATATATAATTTATAAGTAACCAGCTTGCCTTCATTGGCTACAATGGGAGTCTATAAGTGTCCAATAGTTCCCATTTTGATGAAGGCAGCGAAATGAAGGTTCATTATCTAATAAGAGATGTATATAAAGAGAGATATATAAAAAAAGAAATTAAACAAGTACAAGTCTCATAAAGAGACTAAGTTAATAATATGGGAGTCTATATGTGTCCAATAGTCCCCATAATGGTAGCCAAATGAAACGTCATCTTATTAGTGACGCCGTAATAAAACCACTTCTACATAAATAAAGAAATTATACAAGTACAAGTCTCATAAAGAGACTAAGTTAATAATATGGGAATCTATAGGTGTCCAATAGTCCCCATAATGGTAGCCAAATGAAACGTCATCTTATTAGTGACGCCGTAATAAAAGCACTTCTATATAAATAAAGAAATTATACAAGTACAAGTCTCATAAAGAGACTAAGTTAATAATATGGGAGTCTATAGGTGTCCAATAGTCCCCATAATGGTAGCCAAATGAAACGTCATCTTATTAGTGACGCCGTAATAAAAGCACTTCTACATAAATAAAGAAATTATACAAGTTCAAGTCTCATAAAGAGACTAAGTTAATAATATGGGAGTCTATAGGTGTCCAATAGTCCCCATAATGGTAGCCAAATGAAACGTCATCTTATTAGTGACGCCGTAATAAAAGCACTTCTATATAAATAAAGAAATTATACAAGTACAAGTCTCATAAAGAGACTAAGTTAATAATATGGGAATCTATAGGTGTCCAATAGTCCCCATAATGGTAGCCAACTGAAACGTCATTTTATTAGTGACGCCGTAATAAAAACATTTCTATATAAAGAAAGAAATTATACAAGTACAAGTCTCATAAAGAGACTAAGTTAATAATATGGGAATCTATAGGTGTCCAATAGTCCCCATAATGGTAGCCAAATGAAACGTCATATTATTAGTGACGCCGTAATAAAAACACTTCTATATAAAGAAAGAAATTATACAAGTACAAGTCTCATAAAGAGACTAAGTTAATAATATGGGAATCTATAGGTGTCCAATAGTCCCCATAATGGTAGCCAACTGAAACGTCATTTTATTAGTGACGCCGTAATAAAAACATTTCTATATAAAGAAAGAAATTATACAAGTACAAGTCTCATAAAGAGACTAAGTTAATAATATGGGAATCTATAGGTGTCCAATAGTCCCCATAATGGTAGCCAAATGAAACGTCATATTATTAGTGACGCCATAATAAAAAAACTTCTATATAAATAAAGAAATTATACAAGTACAATAATTCGTATCATAAAGTAACTAAATTATCTTAATATGATATCTGTAAAATTCTTAAATAACGATGGATTGACTTGGTATAATAATAAATGAATGGATTATTAAGAAGGTTTTCACACATGTGCGTGTGTACCTATAATTATTATATATTATATATATAATATATTTATATATATATATAAGAAAAACCTATACAATATTTCTATATTATATAGGAAAATAACATATAAACATAGGCAGGCAGTTGTTGCCGTCCAAAACTTATGTTATCCCAATAATAAGATATTTAACATTATTCATATAAATATATAATAATTTATATATTGATATGACTTATATATACAATATTTATATGAAATAATAAGAAAATATATCTATATTTATATTATGTGGTAGGAAGTGGTTGCCGACCAGATATATTGACCAAAATTTATGTTATGTCAAAAATATTAAGAAATTATGTATAATACATATAAATATAATAAGTTATATATTGATATAACTTATAAATACAATACTTATATGGAAATAATACAAAAAAATATATACATTATATGGAAAAAATAGAAAAATCCATAATATGATGAAACCTTAGTATGAAAAATGACGTTTTCACTGAAGGCGTGTCCAAAAACATATATAGGTAGGCAGTGGTTGCCGACCAGATATATTGACCAAAACTTATGTTATGTCAATAATAATAAGAAATTATGTATTATACATATAAATATGATAAGTTATATATTGATATAACTTATAAATACAATATTTATATGAAATAATAAGAAAATATATCTATATTATATGGAAAATATAGAAAAATCAATAATATGATGAAACCTTAGTATGAAAAATGACGTTTTTACTGAAGTCGTGTCCAAAAACATATATAGGTAGGCAGTGGTTGCCGACCAGATATATTGACCAAAACTTATGTTAAGTCAATAATAATAAGAAATTATGTATTATACATATAAATATAATAAGTTATATATTGATATAACTTATAAATACAATATTTATATGAAATAATATAAAAAAATATATATATTATATGGAAAAAATAGAAAAATCCATAATATGATGAAACCTTAGTATGAAAAATGACGTTTTCACTGAAGGCGTGTCCAAAAACATATATAGGTAGGCAGTGGTTGCCGACCAGATATATTGACCAAAACTTATGTTAAGTCAATAATAATAAGAAATTATGTATTATACATATAAATATAATAAGTTATATATTGATATAACTTATAAATACAATATTTATATGAAATAATATAAAAAAATATATATATTATATGGAAAAAATAGAAAAATCCATAATATGATGAAACCTTAGTATGAAAAATGACGTTTTCACTGAAGGCGTGTCCAAAAACATATATAGGTAGGCAGTGGTTGCCGACCAGATATATTGACCAAAACTTATGTTAAGTCAATAATAATAAGAAATTATGTATTATACATATAAATATAATAAGTTATATATTGATATAACTTATAAATACAATATTTATATGAAATAATATAAAAAAATATATATATTATATGGAAAAAATAGAAAAATCCATAATATGATGAAACCTTAGTATGAAAAATGACGTTTTCACTGAAGGCGTGTCCAAAAACATATATAGGTAGGCAGTGGTTGCCGACCAGATATATTGACCAAAACTTATGTTATGTCAATTATAATAAGAAATTATGTATTATACATATAAATATAATAAGTTATATATTGATATAACTTATAAATACAATATTTATATGAAATAATATAAAAATATAATTATATTATATGGAAAAAATAGAAAAATCCATAATATGATGAAACCTTGGTATGAAAAATGACGTTTTCACTGAAGGCGTGTCCAAAAACATATATAGGTAGGCAGTGGTTGCCGACCAGATATATTGACCAAAACTTATGTTATGTCAATAATAATAAGAAATTGAATATTATACATATAAATCTAATAAGTTATATTAATATGACTTATAGGTTCAATATGTATATGAGACACTATGAAAACTTTCTTTATAATATAAGAGAGTATATACATCTTGGGTGCCAAAAAGAATGAAAAATACCCATTTTCAGGACAGCGTGTCCAAAAACTACTATATGATGGTCAGTTGTTGGCCATCCAGTATTGATCAAAATTTACATTATATATATAAATTTTGTCAATATTTATAAAAAGGAAATTTATAATAATAATATTATCCGTATAAATTTGTTACAATTTTCTCTTAGAATATTGAACTTGGCTACGCGGTTAATATTTATTGCCCTTAGATAATATCGTTGAAACAAAGGCCAAGGTGTTATATATTACTATATAACTACAATTCGTTTCCAATTATTATCGTTAATTTTCAACAGAAAGGTGGTATATACTGTAACTTGATTGATATACTATATATTTACCTAACAATTGGATCATAGAATATCGTTTTCGGTATTATGTGGTTCAGCGAGATCAAAGGAATTGTAAAAATATATTTTTATATAAGCGTTCGGTTTTATATTATATATATTACTCGAAAGTTTATATGAAAAAGATAAATTTTAAATTTATCATCAAAATGCAAATGATTTAATTCAATATTTATATTGATTAAACAAAAATTAAACATGTGTGGATACAATAATATTGTATGTTGAAATAAAATGATATTTTAGAATGAAATTATGTATATGGTATTTATAAAATATATAATGGAAATATATATTATTGTATTGAAAACTATTTCAATCGATAATAAAACTGGAGAACAAAAAAAACGAATACGATGGCTTTAATAAGTGGCCGTATTCGAATATAAGAAATAAATAAATTATTTCTACAAGAGAAATACAAATTTCTATTCAAAAATATGAAAATGAAATATGATTAAAAACATTATTCTGGTTGATCCTGCCAGTAGTTATATGCTTGTCTCAAAGATTAAGCCATGCATGTCTAAGTACACACGAATTAAAAGTGAAACCGCAAAAGGCTCATTATATCAGTTATGGTTCCTTAGATCGTTAACAGTTACTTGGATAACTGTGGTAATTCTAGAGCTAATACATGCAATTAAAACATGAACCTTATGGGACATGTGCTTTTATTAGGCTAAAACCAAGCGATCGCAAGATCGTTATATTGGTTGAACTCTAGATAACATGCAGATCGTATGGTCATGTACCGACGACAGATCTTTCAAATGTCTGCCCTATCAACTTTTGATGGTAGTATCTAGGACTACCATGGTTGCAACGGGTAACGGGGAATCAGGGTTCGATTCCGGAGAGGGAGCCTGAGAAACGGCTACCACATCTAAGGAAGGCAGCAGGCGCGTAAATTACCCACTCCCAGCTCGGGGAGGTAGTGACGAAAAATAACAATACAGGACTCATATCCGAGGCCCTGTAATTGGAATGAGTACACTTTAAATCCTTTAACAAGGACCAATTGGAGGGCAAGTCTGGTGCCAGCAGCCGCGGTAATTCCAGCTCCAATAGCGTATATTAAAGTTGTTGCGGTTAAAACGTTCGTAGTTGAACTTGTGCTTCATACGGGTAGTACAACTTACAATTGTGGTTAGTACTATACCTTTATGTATGTAAGCGTATTACCGGTGGAGTTCTTATATGTGTTGAGATACTTGTATTTTTTCATATGTTCCTCCTATTTAAAAACCTGCATTAGTGCTCTTAAACGAGTGTTATTGTGGGCCGGTACAATTACTTTGAACAAATTAGAGTGCTTAAAGCAGGCTTCAAATGCCTGAATATTCTGTGCATGGGATAATGAAATAAGACCTCTGTTCTGCTTTCATTGGTTTTCAGATCAAGAGGTAATGATTAATAGAAGCAGTTTGGGGGCATTAGTATTACGACGCGAGAGGTGAAATTCTTGGACCGTCGTAAGACTAACTTAAGCGAAAGCATTTGCCAAAGATGTTTTCATTAATCAAGAACGAAAGTTAGAGGTTCGAAGGCGATCAGATACCGCCCTAGTTCTAACCATAAACGATGCCAGCTAGCAATTGGGTGTAGCTACTTTTATGGCTCTCTCAGTCGCTTCCCGGGAAACCAAAGCTTTTGGGCTCCGGGGGAAGTATGGTTGCAAAGCTGAAACTTAAAGGAATTGACGGAAGGGCACCACCAGGAGTGGAGCCTGCGGCTTAATTTGACTCAACACGGGAAAACTTACCAGGTCCGAACATAAGTGTGTAAGACAGATTGATAGCTCTTTCTCGAATCTATGGGTGGTGGTGCATGGCCGTTCTTAGTTCGTGGAGTGATTTGTCTGGTTAATTCCGATAACGAACGAGACTCAAATATATTAAATAGATATCTTCAGGATTATGGTGCTGAAGCTTATATAGCCTTCATTCACGGTGGCAGTAAAATGTTTATTGTGTTTGAATGTGTTTATATAAGTGGAGCCGTACCTGTTGGTTTGTCCCATTATAAGGACACTAGCTTCTTAAATGGACAAATTGCGTCTAGCAATAATGAGATTGAGCAATAACAGGTCTGTGATGCCCTTAGATGTCCTGGGCTGCACGCGCGCTACAATGAAAGTATCAACGTGTATTTCCTAGACCGAGAGGTCCGGGTAAACCGCTGAACCACTTTCATGCTTGGGATTGTGAACTGAAACTGTTCACATGAACTTGGAATTCCCAGTAAGTGTGAGTCATTAACTCGCATTGATTACGTCCCTGCCCTTTGTACACACCGCCCGTCGCTACTACCGATTGAATTATTTAGTGAGGTCTCCGGACGTGATCACTGTGACGCCTTGTGTGTTACGGTTGTTTCGCAAAAGTTGACCGAACTTGATTATTTAGAGGAAGTAAAAGTCGTAACAAGGTTTCCGTAGGTGAACCTGCGGAAGGATCATTATTGTATAATATCCTTACCGTTAACAAAAAATTTGTATTATATTTATTTATAATTCAAATAAAAACAATTTGCCAAAATAAATAACAAAAAGAATTCATGAAATTCAAAAAATGATGGTGTAGTGGCGGTCATCATTATATATATATCAACACAAATGAACATATAATGGCTTTTCCTTAATTATATGTATTTTATGGAGTGTGGATGGAGGAGGAGAAAGACTTTATTATAAGAGGCACAAAGTCAAAATGCAAATGCATTTTTAAATAATATTTATCATGTGTGTATATGGACCATAATATAACACGCGTTGCGAATATGTATTGTTCATCTCAGCTATGAGCATACGTTGGATTATGCAACAACCTAAAATATACAATGTTGTACCTGGTATTCTTCAGGTTAATGTTTTATATAAATCCCAATGTATATCGCTTAAAAAGTATTCATACCGTAAATTGCCCGTAAATCACTTGATATACATTGCTTATATAAAACTAAGACATTTCGCAACATTTATTTTAGGTATAAAAACATATTTATTGAAGGAATTGATATATGCCAGTAAAATGGTGTATTTTTAATTTCTTTCAATAAAAACATAAATGACAAAATTAAAAACCAAATATTAAAACTCTAAGCGGTGGATCACTCGGCTCATGGGTCGATGAAGAACGCAGCAAACTGTGCGTCATCGTGTGAACTGCAGGACACATGAACATCGACATTTTGAACGCATATCGCAGTCCATGCTGTTATAGTACTTTAATTAATTTTATAGTGCTGCTTGGACTACATATGGTTGAGGGTTGTAAGACTATGCTAATTAAGTTGTTTATAAAATTTGAAATCAGATTTTATAAGCGTATGGTATATTATTGGATACAAATAATTAAATTATTTTATTCATAATATTAAAAAATGTATGAAAAAACATTATCTCGCATTTGTTATTTATTTGAATGTGAAAAAACGAAGAGAAATATTTTCGATTTCAGTCAAATAATACTGAGAAATGTCTAGCATAAAAATTTATCTAGAATTGTCTCATATTAATGATATGAAAATTGAAAGCAAATGGAAATGTTATTGTTCTTCGTTGGTTCGTTTAAAATAGCATATAAAAATGGAAATATAATTGTAAACGAATTTATTAAAATGTTTTTATCATTATATATATAAAAGAATTAATTGCATTAAAAATGTTATATACAACCTCAACTCATATGGGACTACCCCCTGAATTTAAGCATATTAATTAGGGGAGGAAAAGAAACTAACAAGGATTTTCTTAGTAGCGGCGAGCGAAAAGAAATCAGTTCAGCACTAAGTCACTTTGTCTATATGGCAAATGTGAGATGCAGTGTATGGAGCGTCAATATTCTAGTATGAGAAATTAATGATTTAAGTCCTTCTTAAATGAGGCCATTTACCCATAGAGGGTGCCAGGCCCGTATAACGTTAATGATTACTAGATGATGTTTCCAAAGAGTCGTGTTGCTTGATAGTGCAGCACTAAGTGGGTGGTAAACTCCATCTAAAACTAAATATAACCATGAGACCGATAGTAAACAAGTACCGTGAGGGAAAGTTGAAAAGAACTCTGAATAGAGAGTTAAATAGTACGTGAAACTGCTTAGAGGTTAAGCCCGATGAACCTGAATATCCGTTATGGAAAATTCATCATTATAATTGTAATATTTAAACAATATTATGATAATAGTGTGCATTTTTTCCATATAAGGACATTGTAATCTATTAGCATACAAAATTTATCATAAAATATAACTTATAGTTTATTCCAATTAAATTGCTTGCATTTTAACACAGAATAAATGTTATTAATTTGATAAAGTGCTGATAGATTTATATGAATACAGTGCGTTAATTTTTCGGAATTATATAATGGCATAATTATCATTGATTTTTGTGTTTATTATATGCACTTGTATGATTAACAATGCGAAAGATTCAGGATACCTTCGGGACCCGTCTTGAAACACGGACCAAGGAGTCTAACATATGTGCAAGTTATTGGGATATAAACCTAATAGCGTAATTAACTTGGCTTTATAATGGGATTAGTTTTTTAACTATTTATAGTTAATTAACACAATCCCGGGGCGTTCTATATAGTTATGTATAATGATATTTATATCATATATGCCTCTAACTGGAACGTACCTTGAGCATATATGCTGTGACCCGAAAGATGGTGAACTATACTTGATCAGGTTGAAGTCAGGGGAAACCCTGATGGAAGACCGAAACAGTTCTGACGTGCAAATCGATTGTCAGAATTGAGTATAGGGGCGAAAGACCAATCGAACCATCTAGTAGCTGGTTCCTTCCGAAGTTTCCCTCAGGATAGCTGGTGCATTTTAATATTATATAAAATAATCTTATCTGGTAAAGCGAATGATTAGAGGCCTTAGGGTCGAAACGATCTTAACCTATTCTCAAACTTTAAATGGGTAAGAACCTTAACTTTCTTGATATGAAGTTTAAGGTTATGATATAATGTGCCCAGTGGGCCACTTTTGGTAAGCAGAACTGGCGCTGTGGGATGAACCAAACGTAATGTTACGGTGCCCAAATTAACAACTCATGCAGATACCATGAAAGGCGTTGGTTGCTTAAAACAGCAGGACGGTGATCATGGAAGTCGAAATCCGCTAAGGAGTGTGTAACAACTCACCTGCCGAAGCAACTAGCCCTTAAAATGGATGGCGCTTAAGTTGTATACCTATACATTACCGCTAAAGTAGATGATTTATATTACTTGTAATATAAATTTTGAAACTTTAGTGAGTAGGAAGGTACAATGGTATGCGTAGAAGTGTTTGGCGTAAGCCTGCATGGAGCTGCCATTGGTACAGATCTTGGTGGTAGTAGCACAAATAATCGAATGAGACCTTGGAGGACTGAAGTGGAGAAGGGTTTCGTGTGAACAGTGGTTGATCACGAGTTAGTCGGTCCTAAGTTCAAGGCGAAAGCCGAAAATTTTCAAGTAAAAACTGAAATATACAAATAAAAGCTGGAAATAATATACTTGAATAATTTTGAACGAAAGGGAATACGGTTCCAATTCCGTAACCTGTTGAGTATCCGTTTGTTATTAAATATGGGCCTCGTGCTCATCCTGGCAACAGGAACGACCATAAAGAAGCCGTCGAGAGATATCGGAAGAGTTTTCTTTTCTGTTTTATAGCCGTACTACCATGGAAGTCTTTCGCAGAGAGATATGGTAGATGGGCTAGAAGAGCATGACATATACTGTTGTGTCGATATTTTCTCCTCGGACCTTGAAAATTTATGGTGGGGACACGCAAACTTCTCAACAGGCCGTACCAATATCCGCAGCTGGTCTCCAAGGTGAAGAGTCTCTAGTCGATAGAATAATGTAGGTAAGGGAAGTCGGCAAATTAGATCCGTAACTTCGGGATAAGGATTGGCTCTGAAGATTGAGATAGTCGGGCTTGATTGGGAAACAATAACATGGTTTATGTGCTCGTTCTGGGTAAATAGAGTTTCTATCATTTATGGTAGTTACTTGTTCCCCGGATAGTTTAGTTACGTAGCCAATTGTGGAACTTTCTTGCTAAAATTTTTAAGAATACTAGTTGGGTTAAACCAATTAGTTCTTATTAATTATAACGATTATCAATTAACAATCAATTCAGAACTGGCACGGACTTGGGGAATCCGACTGTCTAATTAAAACAAAGCATTGTGATGGCCCTAGCGGGTGTTGACACAATGTGATTTCTGCCCAGTGCTCTGAATGTCAAAGTGAAGAAATTCAAGTAAGCGCGGGTCAACGGCGGGAGTAACTATGACTCTCTTAAGGTAGCCAAATGCCTCGTCATCTAATTAGTGACGCGCATGAATGGATTAACGAGATTCCTACTGTCCCTATCTACTATCTAGCGAAACCACAGCCAAGGGAACGGGCTTGGAATAATTAGCGGGGAAAGAAGACCCTTTTGAGCTTGACTCTAATCTGGCAGTGTAAGGAGACATAAGAGGTGTAGAATAAGTGGGAGATATTAGACCTCGGTTTGGTATCGCCAATGAAATACCACTACTCTTATTGTTTCCTTACTTACTTGATTAAATGGAACGTGTATCATTTCCTAGCCATTATACGGATATATTTATTATGTCTTATGGTATTGGGTTTTGATGCAAGCTTCTTGATCAAAGTATCACGAGTTTGTTATATAATTGCAAACAAATTCTTTAATAAAACGGTGCATTTATGTATTTTTGATTTGAAAATTTGGTATAACTCCAATTACTCAGGTATGATCCAATTCAAGGACATTGCCAGGTAGGGAGTTTGACTGGGGCGGTACATCTCTCAAATAATAACGGAGGTGTCCCAAGGCCAGCTCAGTGCGGACAGAAACCACACATAGAGCAAAAGGGCAAATGCTGACTTGATCTCGGTGTTCAGTACACACAGGGACAGCAAAAGCTCGGCCTATCGATCCTTTTGGTTTAAAGAGTTTTTAACAAGAGGTGTCAGAAAAGTTACCATAGGGATAACTGGCTTGTGGCGGCCAAGCGTTCATAGCGACGTCGCTTTTTGATCCTTCGATGTCGGCTCTTCCTATCATTGTGAAGCAAAATTCACCAAGCGTTGGATTGTTCACCCATGCAAGGGAACGTGAGCTGGGTTTAGACCGTCGTGAGACAGGTTAGTTTTACCCTACTAATGACAAAACGTTGTTGCGACAGCATTCCTGCGTAGTACGAGAGGAACCGCAGGTACGGACCAATGGCACAATACTTGTTCGAGCGAACAGTGGTATGACGCTACGTCCGTTGGATTATGCCTGAACGCCTCTAAGGTCGTATCCGTGCTGGACTGCAATGATAAATAAGGGGCAATTTGCATTGTATGGCTTCTAAACCATTTAAAGTTTATAATTTACTTTATAAACGACAATGGATGTGATGCCAATGTAATTTGTAACATAGTAAATTGGGAGGATCTTCGATCACCTGATGCCGCGCTAGTTACATATAAAAACATTATTTAATACAATGACAAAGCCTAGAATCAATTGTAAACGACTTTTGTAACAGGCAAGGTGTTGTAAGTGGTTGAGCAGCTGCCATACTGCGATCCACTGAAGCTTATCCTTTGCTTGATGATTCGATTAGATGATATGGATGGATGGATTTCTATCTATATCATCTATTTAAAAAATATATGTATATATTGACATTGGCTTATAATATTATTATATATTATTTAATATATATTAATGCTATAACAAAATGTTTATGTATATACATGTATAAAGGTACATATAAATTATATATATTTTTGATATATTTTTAATTATTACGATAATAAAGAATATTTTAAAGTATATATAATTTATAAGTAACCAGCTTGCCTTCATTGGCTACAATGGGAGTCTATAAGTGTCCAATAGTTCCCATTTTGATGAAGGCAGCGAAATGAAGGTTCATTATCTAATAAGAGATGTATATAAAGAGAGATATATAAAAAAAGAAATTAAACAAGTACAAGTCTCATAAAGAGACTAAGTTAATAATATGGGAGTCTATATGTGTCCAATAGTCCCCATAATGGTAGCCAAATGAAACGTCATCTTATTAGTGACGCCGTAATAAAACCACTTCTACATAAATAAAGAAATTATACAAGTACAAGTCTCATAAAGAGACTAAGTTAATAATATGGGAATCTATAGGTGTCCAATAGTCCCCATAATGGTAGCCAAATGAAACGTCATCTTATTAGTGACGCCGTAATAAAAGCACTTCTATATAAATAAAGAAATTATACAAGTACAAGTCTCATAAAGAGACTAAGTTAATAATATGGGAGTCTATAGGTGTCCAATAGTCCCCATAATGGTAGCCAAATGAAACGTCATCTTATTAGTGACGCCGTAATAAAAGCACTTCTACATAAATAAAGAAATTATACAAGTTCAAGTCTCATAAAGAGACTAAGTTAATAATATGGGAGTCTATAGGTGTCCAATAGTCCCCATAATGGTAGCCAAATGAAACGTCATCTTATTAGTGACGCCGTAATAAAAGCACTTCTATATAAATAAAGAAATTATACAAGTACAAGTCTCATAAAGAGACTAAGTTAATAATATGGGAATCTATAGGTGTCCAATAGTCCCCATAATGGTAGCCAACTGAAACGTCATTTTATTAGTGACGCCGTAATAAAAACATTTCTATATAAAGAAAGAAATTATACAAGTACAAGTCTCATAAAGAGACTAAGTTAATAATATGGGAATCTATAGGTGTCCAATAGTCCCCATAATGGTAGCCAAATGAAACGTCATATTATTAGTGACGCCGTAATAAAAACACTTCTATATAAAGAAAGAAATTATACAAGTACAAGTCTCATAAAGAGACTAAGTTAATAATAGGGAATCTATAGGTGTCCAATAGTCCCCATAATGGTAGCCAACTGAAACGTCATTTTATTAGTGACGCCGTAATAAAAACATTTCTATATAAAGAAAGAAATTATACAAGTACAAGTCTCATAAAGAGACTAAGTTAATAATATGGGAATCTATAGGTGTCCAATAGTCCCCATAATGGTAGCCAAATGAAACGTCATATTATTAGTGACGCCATAATAAAAAAAACTTCTATATAAATAAAGAAATTATACAAGTACAATAATTCGTATCATAAAGTAACTAAATTATCTTAATATGATATCTGTAAAATTCTTAAATAACGATGGATTGACTTGGTATAATAATAAATGAATGGATTATTAAGAAGGTTTTCACACATGTGCGTGTGTACCTATAATTATTATATATTATATATATAATATATTTATATATATATATAAGAAAAAACCTATACAATATTTCTATATTATATAGGAAAATAACATATAAACATAGGCAGGCAGTTGTTGTTGCCGTCCAAAACTTATGTTATCCCAATAATAAGATATTTAACATTATTCATATAAATATATAATAATTTATATATTGATATGACTTATATATACAATATTTATATGAAATAATAAGAAAATATATCTATATTTATATTATGTGGTAGGAAGTGGTTGCCGACCAGATATATTGACCAAAATTTATGTTATGTCAAAAATATTAAGAAATTATGTATAATACATATAAATATAATAAGTTATATATTGATATAACTTATAAATACAATACTTATATGGAAATAATACAAAAAAATATATACATTATATGGAAAAAATAGAAAAATCCATAATATGATGAAACCTTAGTATGAAAAATGACGTTTTCACTGAAGGCGTGTCCAAAAACATATATAGGTAGGCAGTGGTTGCCGACCAGATATATTGACCAAAACTTATGTTATGTCAATAATAATAAGAAATTATGTATTATACATATAAATATGATAAGTTATATATTGATATAACTTATAAATACAATATTTATATGAAATAATAAGAAAATATATCTATATTATATGGAAAATATAGAAAAATCAATAATATGATGAAACCTTAGTATGAAAAATGACGTTTTTACTGAAGTCGTGTCCAAAAACATATATAGGTAGGCAGTGGTTGCCGACCAGATATATTGACCAAAACTTATGTTAAGTCAATAATAATAAGAAATTATGTATTATACATATAAATATAATAAGTTATATATTGATATAACTTATAAATACAATATTTATATGAAATAATATAAAAAAAAATATATATTATATGGAAAAAATAGAAAAATCCATAATATGATGAAACCTTAGTATGAAAAATGACGTTTTCACTGAAGGCGTGTCCAAAAACATATATAGGTAGGCAGTGGTTGCCGACCAGATATATTGACCAAAACTTATGTTAAGTCAATAATAATAAGAAATTATGTATTATACATATAAATATAATAAGTTATATATTGATATAACTTATAAATACAATATTTATATGAAATAATATAAAAAAATATATATATTATATGGAAAAAATAGAAAAATCCATAATATGATGAAACCTTAGTATGAAAAATGACGTTTTCACTGAAGGCGTGTCCAAAAACATATATAGGTAGGCAGTGGTTGCCGACCAGATATATTGACCAAAACTTATGTTATGTCAATTATAATAAGAAATTATGTATTATACATATAAATATAAAAAGTTATATATTGATATAACTTATAAATACAATATTTATATGAAATAATATAAAAAAATATATATATTATATGGAAAAAATAGAAAAATCCATAATATGATGAAACCTTAGTATGAAAAATGACGTTTTCACTGAAGGCGTGTCCAAAAACATATATAGGGTAGGCAGTGGTTGCCGACCAGATATATTGACCAAAACTTATGTTATGTCAATTATAATAAGAAATTATGTATTATACATATAAATATAATAAGTTATATATTGATATAACTTATAAATACAATATTTATATGAAATAATATAAAAATATAATTATATTATATGGAAAAAATAGAAAAATCCATAATATGATGAAACCTTGGTATGAAAAATGACGTTTTCACTGAAGGCGTGTCCAAAAACATATATAGGTAGGCAGTGGTTGCCGACCAGATATATTGACCAAAACTTATGTTATGTCAATAATAATAAGAAATTGAATATTATACATATAAATCTAATAAGTTATATTAATATGACTTATAGGTTCAATATGTATATGAGACACTATTAAAACTTTCTTTATAATATAAGAGAGTATATACATCTTGGGTGCCAAAAAGAATGAAAAATACCCATTTTCAGGACAGCGTGTCCAAAAACTACTATATGATGGTCAGTTGTTGGCCATCCAGTATTGATCAAAATTTACATTATATATATAAATTTTGTCAATATTTATAAAAAGGAAATTTATAATAATAATATTATCCGTATAAATTTGTTACAATTTTCTCTTAGAATATTGAACTTGGCTACGCGGTTAATATTTATTGCCCTTAGATAATATCGTTGAAACAAAGGCCAAGGTGTTATATATTACTATATAACTACAATTCGTTTCCAATTATTATCGTTAATTTTCAACAGAAAGGTGGTATATACTGTAACTTGATTGATATACTATATATTTACCTAACAATTGGATCATAGAATATCGTTTTCGGTATTATGTGGTTCAGCGAGATCAAAGGAATTGTAAAAATATATTTTTTATATAAGCGTTCGGTTTTATATTATATATATTACTCGAAAGTTTATATGAAAAAGATAAATTTTAAATTTATCATCAAAATGCAAATGATTTAATTCAATATTTATATTGATTAAACAAAAATTAAACATGTGTGGATACAATAATATTGTATGTTGAAATAAAATGATATTTTAGAATGAAATTATGTATATGGTATTTATAAAATATATAATGGAAATATATATTATTGTATTGAAAACTATTTCAATCGATAATAAAACTGGAGAACAAAAAAAAACGAATACGATGGCTTTAATAAGTGGCCGTATTCGAATATAAGAAATAAATAAATTATTTCTACAAGAGAAATACAAATTTCTATTCAAAAATATGAAAATGAAATATGATTAAAAACATTATTCTGGTTGATCCTGCCAGTAGTTATATGCTTGTCTCAAAGATTAAGCCATGCATGTCTAAGTACACACGAATTAAAAGTGAAACCGCAAAAGGCTCATTATATCAGTTATGGTTCCTTAGATCGTTAACAGTTACTTGGATAACTGTGGTAATTCTAGAGCTAATACATGCAATTAAAACATGAACCTTATGGGACATGTGCTTTTATTAGGCTAAAACCAAGCGATCGCAAGATCGTTATATTGGTTGAACTCTAGATAACATGCAGATCGTATGGTCATGTACCGACGACAGATCTTTCAAATGTCTGCCCTATCAACTTTTGATGGTAGTATCTAGGACTACCATGGTTGCAACGGGTAACGGGGAATCAGGGTTCGATTCCGGAGAGGGAGCCTGAGAAACGGCTACCACATCTAAGGAAGGCAGCAGGCGCGTAAATTACCCACTCCCAGCTCGGGGAGGTAGTGACGAAAAATAACAATACAGGACTCATATCCGAGGCCCTGTAATTGGAATGAGTACACTTTAAATCCTTTAACAAGGACCAATTGGAGGGCAAGTCTGGTGCCAGCAGCCGCGGTAATTCCAGCTCCAATAGCGTATATTAAAGTTGTTGCGGTTAAAACGTTCGTAGTTGAACTTGTGCTTCATACGGGTAGTACAACTTACAATTGTGGTTAGTACTATACCTTTATGTATGTAAGCGTATTACCGGTGGAGTTCTTATATGTGTTGAGATACTTGTATTTTTTTTCATATGTTCCTCCTATTTAAAAACCTGCATTAGTGCTCTTAAACGAGTGTTATTGTGGGCCGGTACAATTACTTTGAACAAATTAGAGTGCTTAAAGCAGGCTTCAAATGCCTGAATATTCTGTGCATGGGATAATGAAATAAGACCTCTGTTCTGCTTTCATTGGTTTTCAGATCAAGAGGTAATGATTAATAGAAGCAGTTTGGGGGCATTAGTATTACGACGCGAGAGGTGAAATTCTTGGACCGTCGTAAGACTAACTTAAGCGAAAGCATTTGCCAAAGATGTTTTCATTAATCAAGAACGAAAGTTAGAGGTTCGAAGGCGATCAGATACCGCCCTAGTTCTAACCATAAACGATGCCAGCTAGCAATTGGGTGTAGCTACTTTTATGGCTCTCTCAGTCGCTTCCCGGGAAACCAAAGCTTTTGGGCTCCGGGGAAGTATGGTTGCAAAGCTGAAACTTAAAGGAATTGACGGAAGGGCACCACCAGGAGTGGAGCCTGCGGCTTAATTTGACTCAACACGGGAAAACTTACCAGGTCCGAACATAAGTGTGTAAGACAGATTGATAGCTCTTTCTCGAATCTATGGGTGGTGGTGCATGGCCGTTCTTAGTTCGTGGAGTGATTTGTCTGGTTAATTCCGATAACGAACGAGACTCAAATATATTAAATAGATATCTTCAGGATTATGGTGCTGAAGCTTATATAGCCTTCATTCACGGTGGCAGTAAAATGTTTATTGTGTTTGAATGTGTTTATATAAGTGGAGCCGTACCTGTTGGTTTGTCCCATTATAAGGACACTAGCTTCTTAAATGGACAAATTGCGTCTAGCAATAATGAGATTGAGCAATAACAGGTCTGTGATGCCCTTAGATGTCCTGGGCTGCACGCGCGCTACAATGAAAGTATCAACGTGTATTTCCTAGACCGAGAGGTCCGGGTAAACCGCTGAACCACTTTCATGCTTGGGATTGTGAACTGAAACTGTTCACATGAACTTGGAATTCCCAGTAAGTGTGAGTCATTAACTCGCATTGATTACGTCCCTGCCCTTTGTACACACCGCCCGTCGCTACTACCGATTGAATTATTTAGTGAGGTCTCCGGACGTGATCACTGTGACGCCTTGTGTGTTACGGTTGTTTCGCAAAAGTTGACCGAACTTGATTATTTAGAGGAAGTAAAAGTCGTAACAAGGTTTCCGTAGGTGAACCTGCGGAAGGATCATTATTGTATAATATCCTTACCGTTAACAAAAAATTTGTATTATATTTATTTATAATTCAAATAAAAACAATTTGCCAAAATAAATAACAAAAAGAATTCATGAAATTCAAAAAATGATGGTGTAGTGGCGGTCATCATTATATATATATCAACACAAATGAACATATAATGGCTTTTCCTTAATTATATGTATTTTATGGAGTGTGGATGGAGGAGGAGAAAGACTTTATTATAAGAGGCACAAAGTCAAAATGCAAATGCATTTTTAAATAATATTTATCATGTGTGTATATGGACCATAATATAACACGCGTTGCGAATATGTATTGTTCATCTCAGCTATGAGCATACGTTGGATTATGCAACAACCTAAAATATACAATGTTGTACCTGGTATTCTTCAGGTTAATGTTTTATATAAATCCCAATGTATATCGCTTAAAAAGTATTCATACCGTAAATTGCCCGTAAATCACTTGATATACATTGCTTATATAAAACTAAGACATTTCGCAACATTTATTTTAGGTATAAAAACATATTTATTGAAGGAATTGATATATGCCAGTAAAATGGTGTATTTTTAATTTCTTTCAATAAAAACATAAATGACAAAATTAAAAACCAAATATTAAAACTCTAAGCGGTGGATCACTCGGCTCATGGGTCGATGAAGAACGCAGCAAACTGTGCGTCATCGTGTGAACTGCAGGACACATGAACATCGACATTTTGAACGCATATCGCAGTCCATGCTGTTATAGTACTTTAATTAATTTTATAGTGCTGCTTGGACTACATATGGTTGAGGGTTGTAAGACTATGCTAATTAAGTTGTTTATAAAATTTGAAATCAGATTTTATAAGCGTATGGTATATTATTGGATACAAATAATTAAATTATTTTATTCATAATATTAAAAAATGTATGAAAAAACATTATCTCGCATTTGTTATTTATTTGAATGTGAAAAAACGAAGAGAAATATTTTCGATTTCAGTCAAATAATACTGAGAAATGTCTAGCATAAAAATTTATCTAGAATTGTCTCATATTAATGATATGAAAATTGAAAGCAAATGGAAATGTTATTGTTCTTCGTTGGTTCGTTTAAAATAGCATATAAAAATGGAAATATAATTGTAAACGAATTTATTAAAATGTTTTTATCATTATATATATAAAAGAATTAATTGCATTAAAAATGTTATATACAACCTCAACTCATATGGGACTACCCCCTGAATTTAAGCATATTAATTAGGGGAGGAAAAGAAACTAACAAGGATTTTCTTAGTAGCGGCGAGCGAAAAGAAATCAGTTCAGCACTAAGTCACTTTGTCTATATGGCAAATGTGAGATGCAGTGTATGGAGCGTCAATATTCTAGTATGAGAAATTAATGATTTAAGTCCTTCTTAAATGAGGCCATTTACCCATAGAGGGTGCCAGGCCCGTATAACGTTAATGATTACTAGATGATGTTTCCAAAGAGTCGTGTTGCTTGATAGTGCAGCACTAAGTGGGTGGTAAACTCCATCTAAAACTAAATATAACCATGAGACCGATAGTAAACAAGTACCGTGAGGGAAAGTTGAAAAGAACTCTGAATAGAGAGTTAAATAGTACGTGAAACTGCTTAGAGGTTAAGCCCGATGAACCTGAATATCCGTTATGGAAAATTCATCATTATAATTGTAATATTTAAACAATATTATGATAATAGTGTGCATTTTTTCCATATAAGGACATTGTAATCTATTAGCATACAAAATTTATCATAAAATATAACTTATAGTTTATTCCAATTAAATTGCTTGCATTTTAACACAGAATAAATGTTATTAATTTGATAAAGTGCTGATAGATTTATATGAATACAGTGCGTTAATTTTTCGGAATTATATAATGGCATAATTATCATTGATTTTTGTGTTTATTATATGCACTTGTATGATTAACAATGCGAAAGATTCAGGATACCTTCGGGACCCGTCTTGAAACACGGACCAAGGAGTCTAACATATGTGCAAGTTATTGGGATATAAACCTAATAGCGTAATTAACTTGGCTTTATAATGGGATTAGTTTTTTAACTATTTATAGTTAATTAACACAATCCCGGGGCGTTCTATATAGTTATGTATAATGATATTTATATCATATATGCCTCTAACTGGAACGTACCTTGAGCATATATGCTGTGACCCGAAAGATGGTGAACTATACTTGATCAGGTTGAAGTCAGGGGAAACCCTGATGGAAGACCGAAACAGTTCTGACGTGCAAATCGATTGTCAGAATTGAGTATAGGGGCGAAAGACCAATCGAACCATCTAGTAGCTGGTTCCTTCCGAAGTTTCCCTCAGGATAGCTGGTGCATTTTAATATTATATAAAATAATCTTATCTGGTAAAGCGAATGATTAGAGGCCTTAGGGTCGAAACGATCTTAACCTATTCTCAAACTTTAAATGGGTAAGAACCTTAACTTTCTTGATATGAAGTTTAAGGTTATGATATAATGTGCCCAGTGGGCCACTTTTGGTAAGCAGAACTGGCGCTGTGGGATGAACCAAACGTAATGTTACGGTGCCCAAATTAACAACTCATGCAGATACCATGAAAGGCGTTGGTTGCTTAAAACAGCAGGACGGTGATCATGGAAGTCGAAATCCGCTAAGGAGTGTGTAACAACTCACCTGCCGAAGCAACTAGCCCTTAAAATGGATGGCGCTTAAGTTGTATACCTATACATTACCGCTAAAGTAGATGATTTATATTACTTGTAATATAAATTTTGAAACTTTAGTGAGTAGGAAGGTACAATGGTATGCGTAGAAGTGTTTGGCGTAAGCCTGCATGGAGCTGCCATTGGTACAGATCTTGGTGGTAGTAGCAAATAATCGAATGAGACCTTGGAGGACTGAAGTGGAGAAGGGTTTCGTGTGAACAGTGGTTGATCACGAGTTAGTCGGTCCTAAGTTCAAGGCGAAAGCCGAAAATTTTCAAGTAAAAACTGAAATATACAAATAAAAGCTGGAAATAATATACTTGAATAATTTTGAACGAAAGGGAATACGGTTCCAATTCCGTAACCTGTTGAGTATCCGTTTGTTATTAAATATGGGCCTCGTGCTCATCCTGGCAACAGGAACGACCATAAAGAAGCCGTCGAGAGATATCGGAAGAGTTTTCTTTTCTGTTTTATAGCCGTACTACCATGGAAGTCTTTCGCAGAGAGATATGGTAGATGGGCTAGAAGAGCATGACATATACTGTTGTGTCGATATTTTCTCCTCGGACCTTGAAAATTTATGGTGGGGACACGCAAACTTCTCAACAGGCCGTACCAATATCCGCAGCTGGTCTCCAAGGTGAAGAGTCTCTAGTCGATAGAATAATGTAGGTAAGGGAAGTCGGCAAATTAGATCCGTAACTTCGGGATAAGGATTGGCTCTGAAGATTGAGATAGTCGGGCTTGATTGGGAAACAATAACATGGTTTATGTGCTCGTTCTGGGTAAATAGAGTTTCTATCATTTATGGTAGTTACTTGTTCCCCGGATAGTTTAGTTACGTAGCCAATTGTGGAACTTTCTTGCTAAAATTTTTAAGAATACTAGTTGGGTTAAACCAATTAGTTCTTATTAATTATAACGATTATCAATTAACAATCAATTCAGAACTGGCACGGACTTGGGGAATCCGACTGTCTAATTAAAACAAAGCATTGTGATGGCCCTAGCGGGTGTTGACACAATGTGATTTCTGCCCAGTGCTCTGAATGTCAAAGTGAAGAAATTCAAGTAAGCGCGGGTCAACGGCGGGAGTAACTATGACTCTCTTAAGGTAGCCAAATGCCTCGTCATCTAATTAGTGACGCGCATGAATGGATTAACGAGATTCCTACTGTCCCTATCTACTATCTAGCGAAACCACAGCCAAGGGAACGGGCTTGGAATAATTAGCGGGGAAAGAAGACCCTTTTGAGCTTGACTCTAATCTGGCAGTGTAAGGAGACATAAGAGGTGTAGAATAAGTGGGAGATATTAGACCTCGGTTTGGTATCGCCAATGAAATACCACTACTCTTATTGTTTCCTTACTTACTTGATTAAATGGAACGTGTATCATTTCCTAGCCATTATACGGATATATTTATTATGTCTTATGGTATTGGGTTTTGATGCAAGCTTCTTGATCAAAGTATCACGAGTTTGTTATATAATTGCAAACAAATTCTTTAATAAAACGGTGCATTTATGTATTTTTGATTTGAAAATTTGGTATAACTCCAATTACTCAGGTATGATCCAATTCAAGGACATTGCCAGGTAGGGAGTTTGACTGGGGCGGTACATCTCTCAAATAATAACGGAGGTGTCCCAAGGCCAGCTCAGTGCGGACAGAAACCACACATAGAGCAAAAGGGCAAATGCTGACTTGATCTCGGTGTTCAGTACACACAGGGACAGCAAAAGCTCGGCCTATCGATCCTTTTGGTTTAAAGAGTTTTTAACAAGAGGTGTCAGAAAAGTTACCATAGGGATAACTGGCTTGTGGCGGCCAAGCGTTCATAGCGACGTCGCTTTTTGATCCTTCGATGTCGGCTCTTCCTATCATTGTGAAGCAAAATTCACCAAGCGTTGGATTGTTCACCCATGCAAGGGAACGTGAGCTGGGTTTAGACCGTCGTGAGACAGGTTAGTTTTACCCTACTAATGACAAAACGTTGTTGCGACAGCATTCCTGCGTAGTACGAGAGGAAACCGCAGGTACGGACCAATGGCACAATACTTGTTCGAGCGAACAGTGGTATGACGCTACGTCCGTTGGATTATGCCTGAACGCCTCTAAGGTCGTATCCGTGCTGGACTGCAATGATAAATAAGGGGCAATTTGCATTGTATGGCTTCTAAACCATTTAAAGTTTATAATTTACTTTATAAACGACAATGGATGTGATGCCAATGTAATTTGTAACATAGTAAATTGGGAGGATCTTCGATCACCTGATGCCGCGCTAGTTACATATAAAAACATTATTTAATACAATGACAAAGCCTAGAATCAATTGTAAACGACTTTTGTAACAGGCAAGGTGTTGTAAGTGGTTGAGCAGCTGCCATACTGCGATCCACTGAAGCTTATCCTTTGCTTGATGATTCGATTAGATGATATGGATGGATGGATTTCTATCTATATCATCTATTTAAAAATATATGTATATATTGACATTGGCTTATAATATTATTATATATTATTTAATATATATTAATGCTATAACAAAATGTTTATGTATATACATGTATAAAGGTACATATAAATTATATATATTTTTGATATATTTTTAATTATTACGATAATAAAGAATATTTTAAAGTATATATAATTTATAAGTAACCAGCTTGCCTTCATTGGCTACAATGGGAGTCTATAAGTGTCCAATAGTTCCCATTTTGATGAAGGCAGCGAAATGAAGGTTCATTATCTAATAAGAGATGTATATAAAGAGAGATATATAAAAAAAGAAATTAAACAAGTACAAGTCTCATAAAGAGACTAAGTTAATAATATGGGAGTCTATATGTGTCCAATAGTCCCCATAATGGTAGCCAAATGAAACGTCATCTTATTAGTGACGCCGTAATAAAACCACTTCTACATAAATAAAGAAATTATACAAGTACAAGTCTCATAAAGAGACTAAGTTAATAATATGGGAATCTATAGGTGTCCAATAGTCCCCATAATGGTAGCCAAATGAAACGTCATCTTATTAGTGACGCCGTAATAAAAGCACTTCTATATAAATAAAGAAATTATACAAGTACAAGTCTCATAAAGAGACTAAGTTAATAATATGGGAGTCTATAGGTGTCCAATAGTCCCCATAATGGTAGCCAAATGAAACGTCATCTTATTAGTGACGCCGTAATAAAAGCACTTCTACATAAATAAAGAAATTATACAAGTTCAAGTCTCATAAAGAGACTAAGTTAATAATATGGGAGTCTATAGGTGTCCAATAGTCCCCATAATGGTAGCCAAATGAAACGTCATCTTATTAGTGACGCCGTAATAAAAGCACTTCTATATAAATAAAGAAATTATACAAGTACAAGTCTCATAAAGAGACTAAGTTAATAATATGGGAATCTATAGGTGTCCAATAGTCCCCATAATGGTAGCCAACTGAAACGTCATTTTATTAGTGACGCCGTAATAAAAAAACATTTCTATATAAAGAAAGAAATTATACAAGTACAAGTCTCATAAAGAGACTAAGTTAATAATATGGGAATCTATAGGTGTCCAATAGTCCCCATAATGGTAGCCAAATGAAACGTCATATTATTAGTGACGCCGTAATAAAAACACTTCTATATAAAGAAAGAAATTATACAAGTACAAGTCTCATAAAGAGACTAAGTTAATAATATGGGAATCTATAGGTGTCCAATAGTCCCCATAATGGTAGCCAACTGAAACGTCATTTTATTAGTGACGCCGTAATAAAAACATTTCTATATAAAGAAAGAAATTATACAAGTACAAGTCTCATAAAGAGACTAAGTTAATAATATGGGAATCTATAGGTGTCCAATAGTCCCCATAATGGTAGCCAAATGAAACGTCATATTATTAGTGACGCCATAATAAAAAAAACTTCTATATAAATAAAGAAATTATACAAGTACAATAATTCGTATCATAAAGTAACTAAATTATCTTAATATGATATCTGTAAAATTCTTAAATAACGATGGATTGACTTGGTATAATAATAAATGAATGGATTATTAAGAAGGTTTTCACACATGTGCGTGTGTACCTATAATTATTATATATTATATATATAATATATTTATATATATATATAAGAAAAACCTATACAATATTTCTATATTATATAGGAAAATAATAAGATATTTAACATTATTCATATAAATATATAATAATTTATATATTGATATGACTTATATATACAATATTTATATGAAATAATAAGAAAATATATCTATATTTATATTATGTGGTAGGAAGTGGTTGCCGACCAGATATATTGACCAAAATTTATGTTATGTCAAAAATATTAAGAAATTATGTATAATACATATAAATATAATAAGTTATATATTGATATAACTTATAAATACAATACTTATATGGAAATAATACAAAAAATATATACATTATATGGAAAAAATAGAAAAATCCATAATATGATGAAACCTTAGTATGAAAAATGACGTTTTCACTGAAGGCGTGTCCAAAAACATATATAGGTAGGCAGTGGTTGCCGACCAGATATATTGACCAAAACTTATGTTATGTCAATAATAATAAGAAATTATGTATTATACATATAAATATGATAAGTTATATATTGATATAACTTATAAATACAATATTTATATGAAATAATAAGAAAATATATCTATATTATATGGAAAATATAGAAAAATCAATAATATGATGAAACCTTAGTATGAAAAATGACGTTTTTACTGAAGTCGTGTCCAAAAATATATAGGTAGGAAGTGGTTGCCGACCAGATATATTGACCAAAATTTATGTTATGTCAAAAATATTAAGAAATTATGTATAATACATATAAATATAATAAGTTATATATTGATATAACTTATAAATACAATATTTATATGAAATAATATAAAAAAATATATATATTATATGGAAAAAATAGAAAAATCCATAATATGATGAAACCTTAGTATGAAAAATGACGTTTTCACTGAAGGCGTGTCCAAAAACATATATAGGTAGGCAGTGGTTGCCGACCAGATATATTGACCAAAACTTATGTTAAGTCAATAATAATAAGAAATTATGTATTATACATATAAATATAATAAGTTATATATTGATATAACTTATAAATACAATATTTATATGAAATAATATAAAAAAATATATATATTATATGGAAAAAATAGAAAAATCCATAATATGATGAAACCTTAGTATGAAAAATGACGTTTTCACTGAAGGCGTGTCCAAAAACATATATAGGTAGGCAGTGGTTGCCGACCAGATATATTGACCAAAACTTATGTTAAGTCAATTATAATAAGAAATTATGTATTATACATATAAATATAATAAGTTATATATTGATATAACTTATAAATACAATATTTATATGAAATAATATAAAAAAATATATATATTATATGGAAAAAATAGAAAAATCCATAATATGATGAAACCTTAGTATGAAAAATGACGTTTTCACTGAAGGCGTGTCCAAAAACATATATAGGTAGGCAGTGGTTGCCGACCAGATATATTGACCAAAACTTATGTTATGTCAATTATAATAAGAAATTATGTATTATACATATAAATATAATAAGTTATATATTGATATAACTTATAAATACAATATTTATATGAAATAATATAAAAATATAATTATATTATATGGAAAAAATAGAAAAATCCATAATATGATGAAACCTTGGTATGAAAATGACGTTTTCACTGAAGGCGTGTCCAAAAACATATATAGGTAGGCAGTGGTTGCCGACCAGATATATTGACCAAAACTTATGTTATGTCAATAATAATAAGAAATTGAATATTATACATATAAATCTAATAAGTTATATTAATATGACTTATAGGTTCAATATGTATATGAGACACTATTAAAACTTTCTTTATAATATAAGAGAGTATATACATCTTGGGTGCCAAAAAGAATGAAAAATACCCATTTTCAGGACAGCGTGTCCAAAAACTACTATATGATGGTCAGTTGTTGGCCATCCAGTATTGATCAAAATTTACATTATATATATAAATTTTGTCAATATTTATAAAAAGGAAATTTATAATAATAATATTATCCGTATAAATTTGTTACAATTTTCTCTTAGAATATTGAACTTGGCTACGCGGTTAATATTTATTGCCCTTAGATAATATCGTTGAAACAAAGGCCAAGGTGTTATATATTACTATATAACTACAATTCGTTTCCAATTATTATCGTTAATTTTCAACAGAAAGGTGGTATATACTGTAACTTGATTGATATACTATATATTTACCTAACAATTGGATCATAGAATATCGTTTTCGGTATTATGTGGTTCAGCGAGATCAAAGGAATTGTAAAAATATATTTTTATATAAGCGTTCGGTTTTATATTATATATATTACTCGAAAGTTTATATGAAAAAGATAAATTTTAAATTTATCATCAAATGCAAATGATTTAATTCAATATTTATATTGATTAAACAAAAAATTAAACATGTGTGGATACAATAATATTGTATGTTGAAATAAAATGATATTTTAGAATGAAATTATGTATATGGTATTTATAAAATATATAATGGAAATATATATTATTGTATTGAAAACTATTTCAATCGATAATAAAACTGGAGAACAAAAAAAAGAAAAATACGATGGCTTTAATAAGTGGCCGTATTCGAATATAAGAAATAAATAAATTATTTCTACAAGAGAAATACAAATTTCTATTCAAAAATATGAAAATGAAATATGATTAAAAACATTATTCTGGTTGATCCTGCCAGTAGTTATATGCTTGTCTCAAAGATTAAGCCATGCATGTCTAAGTACACACGAATTAAAAGTGAAACCGCAAAAGGCTCATTATATCAGTTATGGTTCCTTAGATCGTTAACAGTTACTTGGATAACTGTGGTAATTCTAGAGCTAATACATGCAATTAAAACATGAACCTTATGGGACATGTGCTTTTATTAGGCTAAAACCAAGCGATCGCAAGATCGTTATATTGGTTGAACTCTAGATAACATGCAGATCGTATGGTCATGTACCGACGACAGATCTTTCAAATGTCTGCCCTATCAACTTTTGATGGTAGTATCTAGGACTACCATGGTTGCAACGGGTAACGGGGAATCAGGGTTCGATTCCGGAGAGGGAGCCTGAGAAACGGCTACCACATCTAAGGAAGGCAGCAGGCGCGTAAATTACCCACTCCCAGCTCGGGGAGGTAGTGACGAAAAATAACAATACAGGACTCATATCCGAGGCCCTGTAATTGGAATGAGTACACTTTAAATCCTTTAACAAGGACCAATTGGAGGGCAAGTCTGGTGCCAGCAGCCGCGGTAATTCCAGCTCCAATAGCGTATATTAAAGTTGTTGCGGTTAAAACGTTCGTAGTTGAACTTGTGCTTCATACGGGTAGTACAACTTACAATTGTGGTTAGTACTATACCTTTATGTATGTAAGCGTATTACCGGTGGAGTTCTTATATGTGTTGAGATACTTGTATTTTTTCATATGTTCCTCCTATTTAAAAACCTGCATTAGTGCTCTTAAACGAGTGTTATTGTGGGCCGGTACAATTACTTTGAACAAATTAGAGTGCTTAAAGCAGGCTTCAAATGCCTGAATATTCTGTGCATGGGATAATGAAATAAGACCTCTGTTCTGCTTTCATTGGTTTTCAGATCAAGAGGTAATGATTAATAGAAGCAGTTTGGGGGCATTAGTATTACGACGCGAGAGGTGAAATTCTTGGACCGTCGTAAGACTAACTTAAGCGAAAGCATTTGCCAAAGATGTTTTCATTAATCAAGAACGAAAGTTAGAGGTTCGAAGGCGATCAGATACCGCCCTAGTTCTAACCATAAACGATGCCAGCTAGCAATTGGGTGTAGCTACTTTTATGGCTCTCTCAGTCGCTTCCCGGGAAACCAAAGCTTTTGGGCTCCGGGGGAAGTATGGTTGCAAAGCTGAAACTTAAAGGAATTGACGGAAGGGCACCACCAGGAGTGGAGCCTGCGGCTTAATTTGACTCAACACGGGAAAACTTACCAGGTCCGAACATAAGTGTGTAAGACAGATTGATAGCTCTTTCTCGAATCTATGGGTGGTGGTGCATGGCCGTTCTTAGTTCGTGGAGTGATTTGTCTGGTTAATTCCGATAACGAACGAGACTCAAATATATTAAATAGATATCTTCAGGATTATGGTGCTGAAGCTTATATAGCCTTCATTCACGGTGGCAGTAAAATGTTTATTGTGTTTGAATGTGTTTATATAAGTGGAGCCGTACCTGTTGGTTTGTCCCATTATAAGGACACTAGCTTCTTAAATGGACAAATTGCGTCTAGCAATAATGAGATTGAGCAATAACAGGTCTGTGATGCCCTTAGATGTCCTGGGCTGCACGCGCTACAATGAAAAAGTATCAACGTGTATTTCCTAGACCGAGAGGTCCGGGTAAACCGCTGAACCACTTTCATGCTTGGGATTGTGAACTGAAACTGTTCACATGAACTTGGAATTCCCAGTAAGTGTGAGTCATTAACTCGCATTGATTACGTCCCTGCCCTTTGTACACACCGCCCGTCGCTACTACCGATTGAATTATTTAGTGAGGTCTCCGGACGTGATCACTGTGACGCCTTGTGTGTTACGGTTGTTTCGCAAAAGTTGACCGAACTTGATTATTTAGAGGAAGTAAAAGTCGTAACAAGGTTTCCGTAGGTGAACCTGCGGAAGGATCATTATTGTATAATATCCTTACCGTTAACAAAAAATTTGTATTATATTTATTTATAATTCAAATAAAAACAATTTGCCAAAATAAATAACAAAAAGAATTCATGAAATTCAAAAAATGATGGTGTAGTGGCGGTCATCATTATATATATATCAACACAAATGAACATATAATGGCTTTTCCTTAATTATATGTATTTTATGGAGTGTGGATGGAGGAGGAGAAAGACTTTATTATAAGAGGCACAAAGTCAAAATGCAAATGCATTTTTAAATAATATTTATCATGTGTGTATATGGACCATAATATAACACGCGTTGCGAATATGTATTGTTCATCTCAGCTATGAGCATACGTTGGATTATGCAACAACCTAAAATATACAATGTTGTACCTGGTATTCTTCAGGTTAATGTTTTATATAAATCCCAATGTATATCGCTTAAAAAGTATTCATACCGTAAATTGCCCGTAAATCACTTGATATACATTGCTTATATAAAACTAAGACATTTCGCAACATTTATTTTAGGTATAAAAACATATTTATTGAAGGAATTGATATATGCCAGTAAAATGGTGTATTTTTAATTTCTTTCAATAAAAACATAAATGACAAAATTAAAAAACCAAATATTAAAACTCTAAGCGGTGGATCACTCGGCTCATGGGTCGATGAAGAACGCAGCAAACTGTGCGTCATCGTGTGAACTGCAGGACACATGAACATCGACATTTTGAACGCATATCGCAGTCCATGCTGTTATAGTACTTTAATTAATTTTATAGTGCTGCTTGGACTACATATGGTTGAGGGTTGTAAGACTATGCTAATTAAGTTGTTTATAAAATTTGAAATCAGATTTTATAAGCGTATGGTATATTATTGGATACAAATAATTAAATTATTTTATTCATAATATTAAAAAATGTATGAAAAAACATTATCTCGCATTTGTTATTTATTTGAATGTGAAAAAACGAAGAGAAATATTTTCGATTTCAGTCAAATAATACTGAGAAATGTCTAGCATAAAAATTTATCTAGAATTGTCTCATATTAATGATATGAAAATTGAAAGCAAATGGAAATGTTATTGTTCTTCGTTGGTTCGTTTAAAATAGCATATAAAAATGGAAATATAATTGTAAACGAATTTATTAAAATGTTTTTATCATTATATATATAAAAGAATTAATTGCATTAAAAATGTTATATACAACCTCAACTCATATGGGACTACCCCCTGAATTTAAGCATATTAATTAGGGAGGAAAAGAAACTAACAAGGATTTTCTTAGTAGCGGCGAGCGAAAAGAAATCAGTTCAGCACTAAGTCACTTTGTCTATATGGCAAATGTGAGATGCAGTGTATGGAGCGTCAATATTCTAGTATGAGAAATTAATGATTTAAGTCCTTCTTAAATGAGGCCATTTACCCATAGAGGGTGCCAGGCCCGTATAACGTTAATGATTACTAGATGATGTTTCCAAAGAGTCGTGTTGCTTGATAGTGCAGCACTAAGTGGGTGGTAAACTCCATCTAAAACTAAATATAACCATGAGACCGATAGTAAACAAGTACCGTGAGGGAAAGTTGAAAAGAACTCTGAATAGAGAGTTAAATAGTACGTGAAACTGCTTAGAGGTTAAGCCCGATGAACCTGAATATCCGTTATGGAAAATTCATCATTATAATTGTAATATTTAAACAATATTATGATAATAGTGTGCATTTTTTCCATATAAGGACATTGTAATCTATTAGCATACAAAATTTATCATAAAATATAACTTATAGTTTATTCCAATTAAATTGCTTGCATTTTAACACAGAATAAATGTTATTAATTTGATAAAGTGCTGATAGATTTATATGAATACAGTGCGTTAATTTTTCGGAATTATATAATGGCATAATTATCATTGATTTTTGTGTTTATTATATGCACTTGTATGATTAACAATGCGAAAGATTCAGGATACCTTCGGGACCCGTCTTGAAACACGGACCAAGGAGTCTAACATATGTGCAAGTTATTGGGATATAAACCTAATAGCGTAATTAACTTGGCTTTATAATGGGATTAGTTTTTTAACTATTTATAGTTAATTAACACAATCCCGGGGCGTTCTATATAGTTATGTATAATGATATTTATATCATATATGCCTCTAACTGGAACGTACCTTGAGCATATATGCTGTGACCCGAAAGATGGTGAACTATACTTGATCAGGTTGAAGTCAGGGGAAACCCTGATGGAAGACCGAAACAGTTCTGACGTGCAAATCGATTGTCAGAATTGAGTATAGGGGCGAAAGACCAATCGAACCATCTAGTAGCTGGTTCCTTCCGAAGTTTCCCTCAGGATAGCTGGTGCATTTTAATATTATATAAAATAATCTTATCTGGTAAAGCGAATGATTAGAGGCCTTAGGGTCGAAACGATCTTAACCTATTCTCAAACTTTAAATGGGTAAGAACCTTAACTTTCTTGATATGAAGTTTAAGGTTATGATATAATGTGCCCAGTGGGCCACTTTTGGTAAGCAGAACTGGCGCTGTGGGATGAACCAAACGTAATGTTACGGTGCCCAAATTAACAACTCATGCAGATACCATGAAAGGCGTTGGTTGCTTAAAACAGCAGGACGGTGATCATGGAAGTCGAAATCCGCTAAGGAGTGTGTAACAACTCACCTGCCGAAGCAACTAGCCCTTAAAATGGATGGCGCTTAAGTTGTATACCTATACATTACCGCTAAAGTAGATGATTTATATTACTTGTAATATAAATTTTGAAACTTTAGTGAGTAGGAAGGTACAATGGTATGCGTAGAAGTGTTTGGCGTAAGCCTGCATGGAGCTGCCATTGGTACAGATCTTGGTGGTAGTAGCAAATAATCGAATGAGACCTTGGAGGACTGAAGTGGAGAAGGGTTTCGTGTGAACAGTGGTTGATCACGAGTTAGTCGGTCCTAAGTTCAAGGCGAAAGCCGAAAATTTTCAAGTAAAAACTGAAATATACAAATAAAAGCTGGAAATAATATACTTGAATAATTTTGAACGAAAGGGAATACGGTTCCAATTCCGTAACCTGTTGAGTATCCGTTTGTTATTAAATATGGGCCTCGTGCTCATCCTGGCAACAGGAACGACCATAAAGAAGCCGTCGAGAGATATCGGAAGAGTTTTCTTTTCTGTTTTATAGCCGTACTACCATGGAAGTCTTTCGCAGAGAGATATGGTAGATGGGCTAGAAGAGCATGACATATACTGTTGTGTCGATATTTTCTCCTCGGACCTTGAAAATTTATGGTGGGGACACGCAAACTTCTCAACAGGCCGTACCAATATCCGCAGCTGGTCTCCAAGGTGAAGAGTCTCTAGTCGATAGAATAATGTAGGTAAGGGAAGTCGGCAAATTAGATCCGTAACTTCGGGATAAGGATTGGCTCTGAAGATTGAGATAGTCGGGCTTGATTGGGAAACAATAACATGGTTTATGTGCTCGTTCTGGGTAAATAGAGTTTCTATCATTTATGGTAGTTACTTGTTCCCCGGATAGTTTAGTTACGTAGCCAATTGTGGAACTTTCTTGCTAAAATTTTTAAGAATACTAGTTGGGTTAAACCAATTAGTTCTTATTAATTATAACGATTATCAATTAACAATCAATTCAGAACTGGCACGGACTTGGGGAATCCGACTGTCTAATTAAAACAAAGCATTGTGATGGCCCTAGCGGGTGTTGACACAATGTGATTTCTGCCCAGTGCTCTGAATGTCAAAGTGAAGAAATTCAAGTAAGCGCGGGTCAACGGCGGGAGTAACTATGACTCTCTTAAGGTAGCCAAATGCCTCGTCATCTAATTAGTGACGCGCATGAATGGATTAACGAGATTCCTACTGTCCCTATCTACTATCTAGCGAAACCACAGCCAAGGGAACGGGCTTGGAATAATTAGCGGGAAAGAAGACCCTTTTGAGCTTGACTCTAATCTGGCAGTGTAAGGAGACATAAGAGGTGTAGAATAAGTGGGAGATATTAGACCTCGGTTTGGTATCGCCAATGAAATACCACTACTCTTATTGTTTCCTTACTTACTTGATTAAATGGAACGTGTATCATTTCCTAGCCATTATACGGATATATTTATTATGTCTTATGGTATTGGGTTTTGATGCAAGCTTCTTGATCAAAGTATCACGAGTTTGTTATATAATTGCAAACAAATTCTTTAATAAAACGGTGCATTTATGTATTTTTGATTTGAAAATTTGGTATAACTCCAATTACTCAGGTATGATCCAATTCAAGGACATTGCCAGGTAGGGAGTTTGACTGGGGCGGTACATCTCTCAAATAATAACGGAGGTGTCCCAAGGCCAGCTCAGTGCGGACAGAAACCACACATAGAGCAAAAGGGCAAATGCTGACTTGATCTCGGTGTTCAGTACACACAGGGACAGCAAAAGCTCGGCCTATCGATCCTTTTGGTTTAAAGAGTTTTTAACAAGAGGTGTCAGAAAAGTTACCATAGGGATAACTGGCTTGTGGCGGCCAAGCGTTCATAGCGACGTCGCTTTTTGATCCTTCGATGTCGGCTCTTCCTATCATTGTGAAGCAAAATTCACCAAGCGTTGGATTGTTCACCCATGCAAGGGAACGTGAGCTGGGTTTAGACCGTCGTGAGACAGGTTAGTTTTACCCTACTAATGACAAAACGTTGTTGCGACAGCATTCCTGCGTAGTACGAGAGGAACCGCAGGTACGGACCAATGGCACAATACTTGTTCGAGCGAACAGTGGTATGACGCTACGTCCGTTGGATTATGCCTGAACGCCTCTAAGGTCGTATCCGTGCTGGACTGCAATGATAAATAAGGGGCAATTTGCATTGTATGGCTTCTAAACCATTTAAAGTTTATAATTTACTTTATAAACGACAATGGATGTGATGCCAATGTAATTTGTAACATAGTAAATTGGGAGGATCTTCGATCACCTGATGCCGCGCTAGTTACATATAAAAACATTATTTAATACAATGACAAAGCCTAGAATCAATTGTAAACGACTTTTGTAACAGGCAAGGTGTTGTAAGTGGTTGAGCAGCTGCCATACTGCGATCCACTGAAGCTTATCCTTTGCTTGATGATTCGATTAGATGATATGGATGGATGGATTTCTATCTATATCATCTATTTAAAAAATATATGTATATATTGACATTGGCTTATAATATTATTATATATTATTTAATATATATTAATGCTATAACAAAATGTTTATGTATATACATGTATAAGGGTACATATAAATTATATATATTTTTGATATATTTTTAATTATTACGATAATAAAGAATATTTTTAAAGTATATATAATTTATAAGTAACCAGCTTGCCTTCATTGGCTACAATGGGAGTCTATAAGTGTCCAATAGTTCCCATTTTGATGAAGGCAGCGAAATGAAGGTTCATTATCTAATAAGAGATGTATATAAAGAGAGATATATAAAAAAAAGAAATTAAACAAGTACAAGTCTCATAAAGAGACTAAGTTAATAATATGGGAGTCTATATGTGTCCAATAGTCCCCATAATGGTAGCCAAATGAAACGTCATCTTATTAGTGACGCCGTAATAAAACCACTTCTACATAAATAAAGAAATTATACAAGTACAAGTCTCATAAAGAGACTAAGTTAATAATATGGGAATCTATAGGTGTCCAATAGTCCCCATAATGGTAGCCAAATGAAACGTCATCTTATTAGTGACGCCGTAATAAAAGCACTTCTATATAAATAAAGAAATTATACAAGTACAAGTCTCATAAAGAGACTAAGTTAATAATATGGGAGTCTATAGGTGTCCAATAGTCCCCATAATGGTAGCCAAATGAAACGTCATCTTATTAGTGACGCCGTAATAAAAGCACTTCTACATAAATAAAGAAATTATACAAGTTCAAGTCTCATAAAGAGACTAAGTTAATAATATGGGAGTCTATAGGTGTCCAATAGTCCCCATAATGGTAGCCAAATGAAACGTCATCTTATTAGTGACGCCGTAATAAAAGCACTTCTATATAAATAAAGAAATTATACAAGTACAAGTCTCATAAAGAGACTAAGTTAATAATATGGGAATCTATAGGTGTCCAATAGTCCCCATAATGGTAGCCAACTGAAACGTCATTTTATTAGTGACGCCGTAATAAAAACATTTCTATATAAAGAAAGAAATTATACAAGTACAAGTCTCATAAAGAGACTAAGTTAATAATATGGGAATCTATAGGTGTCCAATAGTCCCCATAATGGTAGCCAAATGAAACGTCATATTATTAGTGACGCCGTAATAAAAACACTTCTATATAAAGAAAGAAATTATACAAGTACAATAATTCGTATCATAAAGTAACTAAATTATCTTAATATGATATCTGTAAAATTCTTAAATAACGATGGATTGACTTGGTATAATAATAAATGAATGGATTATTAAGAAGGTTTTCACACATGTGCGTGTGTACCTATAATTATTATATATTATATATATAATATATTTATATATATATATAAGAAAAACCTATACAATATTTCTATATTATATAGGAAAATAACATATAAACATAGGCAGGCAGTTGTTGCCGTCCAAAACTTATGTTATCCCAATAATAAGATATTTAACATTATTCATATAAATATATAATAATTTATATATTGATATGACTTATATATACAATATTTATATGAAATAATAAGAAAATATATCTATATTTATATTATATGGTAGGAAGTGGTTGCCGACCAGATATATTGACCAAAATTTATGTTATGTCAAAAATATTAAGAAATTATGTATAATACATATAAATATAATAAGTTATATATTGATATAACTTATAAATACAATACTTATATGGAAATAATACAAAAAAATATATACATTATATGGAAAAAATAGAAAAATCCATAATATGATGAAACCTTAGTATGAAAAATGACGTTTTCACTGAAGGCGTGTCCAAAAACATATATAGGTAGGCAGTGGTTGCCGACCAGATATATTGACCAAAACTTATGTTATGTCAATAATAATAAGAAATTATGTATTATACATATAAATATGATAAGTTATATATTGATATAACTTATAAATACAATATTTATATGAAATAATAAGAAAATATATCTATATTATATGGAAAATATAGAAAAATCAATAATATGATGAAACCTTAGTATGAAAAATGACGTTTTTACTGAAGTCGTGTCCAAAAACATATATAGGTAGGCAGTGGTTGCCGACCAGATATATTGACCAAAACTTATGTTAAGTCAATAATAATAAGAAATTATGTATTATACATATAAATATAATAAGTTATATATTGATATAACTTATAAATACAATACTTATATGAAATAATACAAAAAAATATATATATTATATGGAAAAAATAGAAAAATCCATAATATGATGAAACCTTAGTATGAAAAATGACGTTTTCACTGAAGGCGTGTCCAAAAACATATATAGGTAGGCAGTGGTTGCCGACCAGATATATTGACCAAAACTTATGTTAAGTCAATAATAATAAGAAATTATGTATTATACATATAAATATAATAAGTTATATATTGATATAACTTATAAATACAATATTTATATGAAATAATATAAAAAATATATATATTATATGGAAAAAATAGAAAAATCCATAATATGATGAAACCTTAGTATGAAAAATGACGTTTTCACTGAAGGCGTGTCCAAAAACATATATAGGTAGGCAGTGGTTGCCGACCAGATATATTGACCAAAACTTATGTTAAGTCAATAATAATAAGAAATTATGTATTATACATATAAATATAATAAGTTATATATTGATATAACTTATAAATACAATATTTATATGAAATAATATAAAAAATATATATATATTATATGGAAAAAATAGAAAAATCCATAATATGATGAAACCTTAGTATGAAAAATGACGTTTTCACTGAAGGCGTGTCCAAAAACATATATAGGTAGGCAGTGGTTGCCGACCAGATATATTGACCAAAACTTATGTTATGTCAATTATAATAAGAAATTATGTATTATACATATAAATATAATAAGTTATATATTGATATAACTTATAAATACAATATTTATATGAAATAATATAAAAATATAATTATATTATATGGAAAAAATAGAAAAATCCATAATATGATGAAACCTTGGTATGAAAAATGACGTTTTCACTGAAGGCGTGTCCAAAAACATATATAGGTAGGCAGTGGTTGCCGACCAGATATATTGACCAAAACTTATGTTATGTCAATAATAATAAGAAATTGAATATTATACATATAAATCTAATAAGTTATATTAATATGACTTATAGGTTCAATATGTATATGAGACACTATTAAAACTTTCTTTATAATATAAGAGAGTATATACATCTTGGGTGCCAAAAAGAATGAAAAATACCCATTTTCAGGACAGCGTGTCCAAAAACTACTATATGATGGTCAGTTGTTGGCCATCCAGTATTGATCAAAATTTACATTATATATATAAATTTTGTCAATATTTATAAAAAGGAAATTTATAATAATAATATTATCCGTATAAATTTGTTACAATTTTCTCTTAGAATATTGAACTTGGCTACGCGGTTAATATTTATTGCCCTTAGATAATATCGTTGAAACAAAGGCCAAGGTGTTATATATTACTATATAACTACAATTCGTTTCCAATTATTATCGTTAATTTTCAACAGAAAGGTGGTATATACTGTAACTTGATTGATATACTATATATTTACCTAACAATTGGATCGTAGAATATCGTTTTCGGTATTATGTGGTTCAGCGAGATCAAAGGAATTGTAAAAATATATTTTTATATAAGCGTTCGGTTTTATATTATATATATTACTCGAAAGTTTATATGAAAAAGATAAATTTTAAATTTATCATCAAAATGCAAATGATTTAATTCAATATTTATATTGATTAAACAAAAAATTAAACATGTGTGGATACAATAATATTGTATGTTGAAATAAAATGATATTTTAGAATGAAATTATGTATATGGTATTTATAAAATATATAATGGAAATATATATTATTGTATTGAAAACTATTTCAATCGATAATAAAACTGGAGAACAAAAAAAACGAATACGATGGCTTTAATAAGTGGCCGTATTCGAATATAAGAAATAAATAAATTATTTCTACAAGAGAAATACAAATTTCTATTCAAAAATATGAAAATGAAATATGATTAAAAACATTATTCTGGTTGATCCTGCCAGTAGTTATATGCTTGTCTCAAAGATTAAGCCATGCATGTCTAAGTACACACGAATTAAAAGTGAAACCGCAAAAGGCTCATTATATCAGTTATGGTTCCTTAGATCGTTAACAGTTACTTGGATAACTGTGGTAATTCTAGAGCTAATACATGCAATTAAAACATGAACCTTATGGGACATGTGCTTTTATTAGGCTAAAACCAAGCGATCGCAAGATCGTTATATTGGTTGAACTCTAGATAACATGCAGATCGTATGGTCATGTACCGACGACAGATCTTTCAAATGTCTGCCCTATCAACTTTTGATGGTAGTATCTAGGACTACCATGGTTGCAACGGGTAACGGGGAATCAGGGTTCGATTCCGGAGAGGGAGCCTGAGAAACGGCTACCACATCTAAGGAAGGCAGCAGGCGCGTAAATTACCCACTCCCAGCTCGGGGAGGTAGTGACGAAAAATAACAATACAGGACTCATATCCGAGGCCCTGTAATTGGAATGAGTACACTTTAAATCCTTTAACAAGGACCAATTGGAGGGCAAGTCTGGTGCCAGCAGCCGCGGTAATTCCAGCTCCAATAGCGTATATTAAAGTTGTTGCGGTTAAAACGTTCGTAGTTGAACTTGTGCTTCATACGGGTAGTACAACTTACAATTGTGGTTAGTACTATACCTTTATGTATGTAAGCGTATTACCGGTGGAGTTCTTATATGTGTTGAGATACTTGTATTTTTTTTCATATGTTCCTCCTATTTAAAAACCTGCATTAGTGCTCTTAAACGAGTGTTATTGTGGGCCGGTACAATTACTTTGAACAAATTAGAGTGCTTAAAGCAGGCTTCAAATGCCTGAATATTCTGTGCATGGGATAATGAAATAAGACCTCTGTTCTGCTTTCATTGGTTTTCAGATCAAGAGGTAATGATTAATAGAAGCAGTTTGGGGGCATTAGTATTACGACGCGAGAGGTGAAATTCTTGGACCGTCGTAAGACTAACTTAAGCGAAAGCATTTGCCAAAGATGTTTTCATTAATCAAGAACGAAAGTTAGAGGTTCGAAGGCGATCAGATACCGCCCTAGTTCTAACCATAAACGATGCCAGCTAGCAATTGGGTGTAGCTACTTTTATGGCTCTCTCAGTCGCTTCCCGGGAAACCAAAGCTTTTGGGCTCCGGGGGAAGTATGGTTGCAAAGCTGAAACTTAAAGGAATTGACGGAAGGGCACCACCAGGAGTGGAGCCTGCGGCTTAATTTGACTCAACACGGGAAAACTTACCAGGTCCGAACATAAGTGTGTAAGACAGATTGATAGCTCTTTCTCGAATCTATGGGTGGTGGTGCATGGCCGTTCTTAGTTCGTGGAGTGATTTGTCTGGTTAATTCCGATAACGAACGAGACTCAAATATATTAAATAGATATCTTCAGGATTATGGTGCTGAAGCTTATATAGCCTTCATTCACGGTGGCAGTAAAATGTTTATTGTGTTTGAATGTGTTTATATAAGTGGAGCCGTACCTGTTGGTTTGTCCCATTATAAGGACACTAGCTTCTTAAATGGACAAATTGCGTCTAGCAATAATGAGATTGAGCAATAACAGGTCTGTGATGCCCTTAGATGTCCTGGGCTGCACGCGCTACAATGAAAGTATCAACGTGTATTTCCTAGACCGAGAGGTCCGGGTAAACCGCTGAACCACTTTCATGCTTGGGATTGTGAACTGAAACTGTTCACATGAACTTGGAATTCCCAGTAAGTGTGAGTCATTAACTCGCATTGATTACGTCCCTGCCCTTTGTACACACCGCCCGTCGCTACTACCGATTGAATTATTTAGTGAGGTCTCCGGACGTGATCACTGTGACGCCTTGTGTGTTACGGTTGTTTCGCAAAAGTTGACCGAACTTGATTATTTAGAGGAAGTAAAAGTCGTAACAAGGTTTCCGTAGGTGAACCTGCGGAAGGATCATTATTGTATAATATCCTTACCGTTAACAAAAATTTTGTATTATATTTATTTATAATTCAAATAAAAACAATTTGCCAAAATAAATAACAAAAAGAATTCATGAAATTCAAAAAATGATGGTGTAGTGGCGGTCATCATTATATATATATCAACACAAATGAACATATAATGGCTTTTCCTTAATTATATGTATTTTATGGAGGTGGATGGAGGAGGAGAAAGACTTTATTATAAGAGGCACAAAGTCAAAATGCAAATGCATTTTTAAATAATATTTATCATGTGTGTATATGGACCATAATATAACACGCGTTGCGAATATGTATTGTTCATCTCAGCTATGAGCATACGTTGGATTATGCAACAACCTAAAATATACAATGTTGTACCTGGTATTCTTCAGGTTAATGTTTTATATAAATCCCAATGTATATCGCTTAAAAAGTATTCATACCGTAAATTGCCCGTAAATCACTTGATATACATTGCTTATATAAAACTAAGACATTTCTGCAACATTTATTTTAGGTATAAAAACATATTTATTGAAGGAATTGATATATGCCAGTAAAATGGTGTATTTTAATTTCTTTCAATAAAAACATAAATGACAAAATTAAAAACCAAATATTAAAACTCTAAGCGGTGGATCACTCGGCTCATGGGTCGATGAAGAACGCAGCAAACTGTGCGTCATCGTGTGAACTGCAGGACACATGAACATCGACATTTTGAACGCATATCGCAGTCCATGCTGTTATAGTACTTTAATTAATTTTATAGTGCTGCTTGGACTACATATGGTTGAGGGTTGTAAGACTATGCTAATTAAGTTGTTTATAAAATTTGAAATCAGATTTTATAAGCGTATGGTATATTATTGGATACAAATAATTAAATTATTTTATTCATAATATTAAAAAATGTATGAAAAAAACATTATCTCGCATTTGTTATTTATTTGAATGTGAAAAACGAAGAGAAATATTTTCGATTTCAGTCAAATAATACTGAGAAATGTCTAGCATAAAAATTTATCTAGAATTGTCTCATATTAATGATATGAAAATTGAAAGCAAATGGAAATGTTATTGTTCTTCGTTGGTTCGTTTAAAATAGCATATAAAAATGGAAATATAATTGTAAACGAATTTATTAAAATGTTTTTATCATTATATATATAAAAGAATTAATTGCATTAAAAATGTTATATACAACCTCAACTCATATGGGACTACCCCTGAATTTAAGCATATTAATTAGGGAGGAAAAGAAACTAACAAGGATTTTCTTAGTAGCGGCGAGCGAAAAGAAATCAGTTCAGCACTAAGTCACTTTGTCTATATGGCAAATGTGAGATGCAGTGTATGGAGCGTCAATATTCTAGTATGAGAAATTAATGATTTAAGTCCTTCTTAAATGAGGCCATTTACCCATAGAGGGTGCCAGGCCCGTATAACGTTAATGATTACTAGATGATGTTTCCAAAGAGTCGTGTTGCTTGATAGTGCAGCACTAAGTGGGTGGTAAACTCCATCTAAAACTAAATATAACCATGAGACCGATAGTAAACAAGTACCGTGAGGGAAAGTTGAAAAGAACTCTGAATAGAGAGTTAAATAGTACGTGAAACTGCTTAGAGGTTAAGCCCGATGAACCTGAATATCCGTTATGGAAAATTCATCATTATAATTGTAATATTTAAACAATATTATGATAATAGTGCATTTTTTCCATATAAGGACATTGTAATCTATTAGCATACAAAATTTATCATAAAATATAACTTATAGTTTATTCCAATTAAATTGCTTGCATTTTAACACAGAATAAATGTTATTAATTTGATAAAGTGCTGATAGATTTATATGAATACAGTGCGTTAATTTTTCGGAATTATATAATGGCATAATTATCATTGATTTTTGTGTTTATTATATGCACTTGTATGATTAACAATGCGAAAGATTCAGGATACCTTCGGGACCCGTCTTGAAACACGGACCAAGGAGTCTAACATATGTGCAAGTTATTGGGATATAAACCTAATAGCGTAATTAACTTGGCTTTATAATGGGATTAGTTTTTAACTATTTATAGTTAATTAACACAATCCCGGGGCGTTCTATATAGTTATGTATAATGATATTTATATCATATATGCCTCTAACTGGAACGTACCTTGAGCATATATGCTGTGACCCGAAAGATGGTGAACTATACTTGATCAGGTTGAAGTCAGGGAAACCCTGATGGAAGACCGAAACAGTTCTGACGTGCAAATCGATTGTCAGAATTGAGTATAGGGCGAAAGACCAATCGAACCATCTAGTAGCTGGTTCCTTCCGAAGTTTCCCTCAGGATAGCTGGTGCATTTTAATATTATATAAAATAATCTTATCTGGTAAAGCGAATGATTAGAGGCCTTAGGGTCGAAACGATCTTAACCTATTCTCAAACTTTAAATGGGTAAGAACCTTAACTTTCTTGATATGAAGTTTAAGGTTATGATATAATGTGCCCAGTGGGCCACTTTTGGTAAGCAGAACTGGCGCTGTGGGATGAACCAAACGTAATGTTACGGTGCCCAAATTAACAACTCATGCAGATACCATGAAAGGCGTTGGTTGCTTAAAACAGCAGGACGGTGATCATGGAAGTCGAAATCCGCTAAGGAGTGTGTAACAACTCACCTGCCGAAGCAACTAGCCCTTAAAATGGATGGCGCTTAAGTTGTATACCTATACATTACCGCTAAAGTAGATGATTTATATTACTTTGTAATATAAATTTTGAAACTTTAGTGAGTAGGAAGGTACAATGGTATGCGTAGAAGTGTTTGGCGTAAGCCTGCATGGAGCTGCCATTGGTACAGATCTTGGTGGTAGTAGCAAATAATCGAATGAGACCTTGGAGGACTGAAGTGGAGAAGGGTTTCGTGTGAACAGTGGTTGATCACGAGTTAGTCGGTCCTAAGTTCAAGGCGAAAGCCGAAAATTTTCAAGTAAAAACTGAAATATACAAATAAAAGCTGGAAATAATATACTTGAATAATTTTGAACGAAAGGGAATACGGTTCCAATTCCGTAACCTGTTGAGTATCCGTTTGTTATTAAATATGGGCCTCGTGCTCATCCTGGCAACAGGAACGACCATAAAGAAGCCGTCGAGAGATATCGGAAGAGTTTTTTTTCTTTGTTTTTTTTCCCCATAATAATGGTGGTTTTTTGGGTGTGAGGTAGGTTGACTTACTGTTGTTTCAATATTTTTTTTCGTGGAGGTTTTTTTTTGTGGCGAAACTATAAATTTTGTGAACAGGCAAACCCCATATCACCCCCCTTATCTCTAGGTGCAGTCTCTTGTGGGGAAAAAATTTAATATATAAAAAAAAAGAAGTGAAAAAATTTAGACAAAATTTTTAAAATTAGGGTTAGGGCTTGCCTTTAAAAAATAGATATGGGGGTTTGAGGAAAAAATAAAAAATTGTTTTTGTTGTTCCTTGGGTAATAGAGTTTCTATCATTTATGGTAGTTACTTGTTCCCCGATTTTCCCTTTTAATTATTTTTTTATTTTTTATTAATATAATTAGGTTATAATTCGAACCGCGAAAAAAATACTTATTTCATTTTCTTTTTACACCATAGGCTTAAATTTTTTACCCCTTAAGAAAAAAAAAGGAACTTTTTTTTTTTCCAATAAAATATTCTTTTTTCTTTTCTTTGTTAAATGGAGTATTATTTCCTAAATATTATATTGATATTATAATTTGCAATTTTTTAATTTTTTTTTAAAATTTTTAGTTTATTAAAGTAAATAAATTTTGTTATTATTTTTATTTATTATATTAATTAAAAATCAATTAATAAAGCCCGGCACTGGGGTGGCAATCTTTTGTTAAAAAAAAAATTTGTATGGCGGTAGCCGGTGTTGGGTGTAGGTATTTTGTACTTTCCTCCCCAATTTCTAAGTAAATAAATTTAAATAAGCCAAGTAAACGGGGGGGAATATTTAGGACTTTCTTAAGGAACCCTAAGTAGTCAAATAATTATTACTCAAAAAAGAATTAGTTAAGAAGCCTTACTGTCCTTTTTCTTTTCTTATAACCAAACCAAGAAAACACAGCAAAGGAAAAGGGATGGGAAAAAAAACCATAAAGACCTTTTTTATATTCGGACAGTATAAGGGGGGTTAAGGGGGGTTAAGGGGTAATGGGGAGGTGGCATATTCTCGGTTGGGTTTCGCCAGCCCCAATTACCTCTCCTTTTTTTATTTTTCTTTTATTTTAATTGGTTATTGGTATCTTTTCCTACCCAAATATACGGATATATTTATTATGTCTTATGGTATTGGGTTTGATGCAAGCTTCTTGATCAAAGTATCACGAGTTTGCTTATATAATTGCAAACAAATTCTTTAATAAAACGGTGCATTTATGTATTTTTGATTTGAAAATTTGGTATAACCCCAATTACTCAGGTATGATCCAATTCAAGGACATTGCCAGGTAGGGAGTTTGACTGGGGCGGTACATCTCTCAAATAATAACGGAGGTGTCCCAAAGGCCAGCTCAGTGCGGACAGAAACCACACATAGAGCAAAAGGGCAAATGCTGACTTGATCTCGGTGTTCAGTACACACAGGGACAGCAAAAGCTCGGCCTATCGATCCTTTTGGTTTAAAGAGTTTTTAACAAGAGGTGTCAGAAAAGTTACCATAGGGATAACTGGCTTGTGGCGGCCAAGCGTTCATAGCGACGTCGCTTTTTGATCCTTCGATGTCGGCTCTTCCTATCATTGTGAAGCAAAATTCACCAAGCGTTGGATTGTTCACCCATGCAAGGGAACGTGAGCTGGGTTTAGACCGTCGTGAGACAGGTTAGTTTTACCCTACTAATGACAAAACGTTGTTGCGACAGCATTCCTGCGTAGTACGAGAGGAACCGCAGGTACGGACCAATGGCACAATACTTGTTCGAGCGAACAGTGGTATGACGCTACGTCCGTTGGATTATGCCTGAACGCCTCTAAGGTCGTATCCGTGCTGGACTGCAATGATAAATAAGGGGCAATTTGCATTGTATGGCTTCTAAACCATTTAAAGTTTATAATTTACTTTATAAACGACAATGGATGTGATGCCAATGTAATTTGTAACATAGTAAATTGGGAGGATCTTCGATCACCTGATGCCGCGCTAGTTACATATAAAAACATTATTTAATACAATGACAAAGCCTAGAATCAATTGTAAACGACTTTTGTAACAGGCAAGGTGTTGTAAGTGGTTGAGCAGCTGCCATACTGCGATCCACTGAAGCTTATCCTTTGCTTGATGATTCGATTAGATGATATGGATGGATGGATTTCTATCTATATCATCTATTTAAAAAATATATGTATATATTGACATTGGCTTATAATATTATTATATATTATTTAATATATATTAATGCTATAACAAAATGTTTATGTATATACATGTATAAGGTACATATAAATTATATATATTTTTGATATATTTTTAATTATTACGATAATAAAGAATATTTTAAAGTATATATAATTTATAAGTAACCAGCTTGCCTTCATTGGCTACAATGGGAGTCTATAAGTGTCCAATAGTTCCCATTTTGATGAAGGCAGCGAAATGAAGGTTCATTATCTAATAAGAGATGTATATAAAGAGAGATATATAAAAAAAGAAATTAAACAAGTACAAGTCTCATAAAGAGACTAAGTTAATAATATGGGAGTCTATATGTGTCCAATAGTCCCCATAATGGTAGCCAAATGAAACGTCATCTTATTAGTGACGCCGTAATAAAACCACTTCTACATAAATAAAGAAATTATACAAGTACAAGTCTCATAAAGAGACTAAGTTAATAATATGGGAATCTATAGGTGTCCAATAGTCCCCATAATGGTAGCCAAATGAAACGTCATCTTATTAGTGACGCCGTAATAAAAGCACTTCTATATAAATAAAGAAATTATATAAGTACAAGTCTCATAAAGAGACTAAGTTAATAATATGGGAGTCTATAGGTGTCCAATAGTCCCCATAATGGTAGCCAAATGAAACGTCATCTTATTAGTGACGCCGTAATAAAAGCACTTCTACATAAATAAAGAAATTATACAAGTTCAAGTCTCATAAAGAGACTAAGTTAATAATATGGGAGTCTATAGGTGTCCAATAGTCCCCATAATGGTAGCCAAATGAAACGTCATCTTATTAGTGACGCCGTAATAAAAGCACTTCTATATAAATAAAGAAATTATACAAGTACAAGTCTCATAAAGAGACTAAGTTAATAATATGGGAATCTATAGGTGTCCAATAGTCCCCATAATGGTAGCCAACTGAAACGTCATTTTATTAGTGACGCCGTAATAAAAACATTTCTATATAAAGAAAGAAATTATACAAGTACAAGTCTCATAAAGAGACTAAGTTAATAATATGGGAATCTATAGGTGTCCAATAGTCCCCATAATGGTAGCCAAATGAAACGTCATATTATTAGTGACGCCGTAATAAAAACACTTCTATATAAAGAAAGAAATTATACAAGTACAAGTCTCATAAAGAGACTAAGTTAATAATATGGGAATCTATAGGTGTCCAATAGTCCCCATAATGGTAGCCAACTGAAACGTCATTTTATTAGTGACGCCGTAATAAAAACATTTCTATATAAAGAAAGAAATTATACAAGTACAAGTCTCATAAAGAGACTAAGTTAATAATATGGGAATCTATAGGTGTCCAATAGTCCCCATAATGGTAGCCAAATGAAACGTCATATTATTAGTGACGCCATAATAAAAAAACTTCTATATAAATAAAGAAATTATACAAGTACAATAATTCGTATCATAAAGTAACTAAATTATCTTAATATGATATCTGTAAAATTCTTAAATAACGATGGATTGACTTGGTATAATAATAAATGAATGGATTATTAAGAAGGTTTTCACACATGTGCGTGTGTACCTATAATTATTATATATTATATATATAATATATTTATATATATATATAAGAAAAACCTATACAATATTTCTATATTATATAGGAAAATAATAAGATATTTAACATTATTCATATAAATATATAATAATTTATATATTGATATGACTTATATATACAATATTTATATGAAATAATAAGAAAATATATCTATATTTATATTATGTGGTAGGAAGTGGTTGCCGACCAGATATATTGACCAAAATTTATGTTATGTCAAAAATATTAAGAAATTATGTATAATACATATAAATATAATAAGTTATATATTGATATAACTTATAAATACAATACTTATATGGAAATAATACAAAAAAATATATACATTATATGGAAAAAATAGAAAAATCCATAATATGATGAAACCTTAGTATGAAAAATGACGTTTTCACTGAAGGCGTGTCCAAAAACATATATAGGTAGGCAGTGGTTGCCGACCAGATATATTGACCAAAACTTATGTTATGTCAATAATAATAAGAAATTATGTATTATACATATAAATATGATAAGTTATATATTGATATAACTTATAAATACAATATTTATATGAAATAATAAGAAAATATATCTATATTATATGGAAAATATAGAAAAATCAATAATATGATGAAACCTTAGTATGAAAAAAATGACGTTTTTACTGAAGTCGTGTCCAAAAACATATATAGGTAGGCAGTGGTTGCCGACCAGATATATTGACCAAAACTTATGTTAAGTCAATAATAATAAGAAATTATGTATTATACATATAAATATAATAAGTTATATATTGATATAACTTATAAATACAATATTTATATGAAATAATATAAAAAAAATATATATATTATATGGAAAAAATAGAAAAATCCATAATATGATGAAACCTTAGTATGAAAAATGACGTTTTCACTGAAGGCGTGTCCAAAAACATATATAGGTAGGCAGTGGTTGCCGACCAGATATATTGACCAAAACTTATGTTAAGTCAATAATAATAAGAAATTATGTATTATACATATAAATATAATAAGTTATATATTGATATAACTTATAAATACAATATTTATATGAAATAATATAAAAAAATATATATATTATATGGAAAAAATAGAAAAATCCATAATATGATGAAACCTTAGTATGAAAAATGACGTTTTCACTGAAGGCGTGTCCAAAAACATATATAGGTAGGCAGTGGTTGCCGACCAGATATATTGACCAAAACTTATGTTAAGTCAATAATAATAAGAAATTATGTATTATACATATAAATATAATAAGTTATATATTGATATAACTTATAAATACAATATTTATATGAAATAATATAAAAAAATATATATATTATATGGAAAAAATAGAAAAATCCATAATATGATGAAACCTTAGTATGAAAATGACGTTTTCACTGAAGGCGTGTCCAAAAACATATATAGGTAGGCAGTGGTTGCCGACCAGATATATTGACCAAAACTTATGTTATGTCAATTATAATAAGAAATTATGTATTATACATATAAATATAATAAGTTATATATTGATATAACTTATAAATACAATATTTATATGAAATAATATAAAAATATAATTATATTATATGGAAAAAAATAGAAAAATCCATAATATGATGAAACCTTGGTATGAAAATGACGTTTTCACTGAAGGCGTGTCCAAAAACATATATAGGTAGGCAGTGGTTGCCGACCAGATATATTGACCAAAACTTATGTTATGTCAATAATAATAAGAAATTGAATATTATACATATAAATCTAATAAGTTATATTAATATGACTTATAGGTTCAATATGTATATGAGACACTATTAAAACTTTCTTTATAATATAAGAGAGTATATACATCTTGGGTGCCAAAAAAGAATGAAAAATACCCATTTTCAGGACAGCGTGTCCAAAAACTACTATATGATGGTCAGTTGTTGATATCCAGTATTGATCAAAATTTACATTATATATATAAATTTTGTCAATATTTATAAAAAGGAAATTTATAATAATAATATTATCCGTATAAATTTGTTACAATTTTCTCTTAGAATATTGAACTTGGCTACGCGGTTAATATTTATTGCCCTTAGATAATATCGTTGAAACAAAGGCCAAGGTGTTATATATTACTATATAACTACAATTCGTTTCCAATTATTATCGTTAATTTTCAACAGAAAGGTGGTATATACTGTAACTTGATTGATATACTATATATTTACCTAACAATTGGATCATAGAATATCGTTTTCGGTATTATGTGGTTCAGCGAGATCAAAGGAATTGTAAAAATATATTTTTATATAAGCGTTCGGTTTTATATTATATATATTACTCGAAAGTTTATATGAAAAAGATAAATTTTAAATTTATCATCAAATGCAAATGATTTAATTCAATATTTATATTGATTAAACAAAAAATTAAACATGTGTGGATACAATAATATTGTATGTTGAAATAAAATGATATTTTAGAATGAAATTATGTATATGGTATTTATAAAATATATAATGGAAATATATATTATTGTATTGAAAACTATTTCAATCGATAATAAAACTGGAGAACAAAAAAAACGAATACGATGGCTTTAATAAGTGGCAGTATTCGAATATAAGAAATAAATAAATTATTTCTACAAGAGAAATACAAATTTCTATTCAAAAATATGAAAATGAAATATGATTAAAAAACATTATTCTGGTTGATCCTGCCAGTAGTTATATGCTTGTCTCAAAGATTAAGCCATGCATGTCTAAGTACACACGAATTAAAAGTGAAACCGCAAAAGGCTCATTATATCAGTTATGGTTCCTTAGATCGTTAACAGTTACTTGATAACTGTGGTAATTCTAGAGCTAATACATGCAATTAAAAACATGAACCTTATGGGACATGTGCTTTTATTAGGCTAAAAACCAAGCGATCGCAAGATCGTTATATTGGTTGAACTCTAGATAACATGCAGATCGTGTAGTCATAATTTCTTTGAAAAATTGTTTTAAAGATCTTTTTATGGGATTTTTAAAAGTTGTATGGGGCAGCGCGTATGGGGAAAAGGGGGGAATCCGGGGGGGTTTCGAACGGGGTACTACAAAAAGGGAACCGTTGGGGGGGCGGAAACTTAATTCCCTCCCAGCTCGGGGGAGTGACGAAAAAGAAAATACAGGACTCATATCCGAGGCCCTGTAATTGGAATGAGATACACTTTAAATCCTTTAACAAGCACCAATTGGAGGGCAAGTCTGGTGCCAGCAGCCGCGGTAATTCCAGCTCCAATAGCGTATATTAAAAGTTAGTTGGGTTAAAACGTTCGTAGTTGAACTTTGTGCTTCATACGGGTAGTACAACTTACAATTGTGGTTAGTACTATACCTTTGTGCATGTAGCAGTATTACCGGTGGAGTTCTTATATGTGCTGAGATACTTGTATTTTTTCATATGTTCCTCCTATTTAAAAACCTGCATTAGTGTCTTAAACGAGTGTTATTGTGGGCCGGTACAATTACTTGAACAAATTAGAGGCTTAAAGCAGGCTTCAAATGCCCGAATATTCTGTGCATGGGATAATGAAATAAGACCTCTGTTCTGCTTTCATTGGTTTTCAGATCAAGAGGTAATGATTAATAGAAAGCAGTTTGGGGGCATTAGTATTACGACGCGAGAGGTGAAATTCTTGGACCGTCGTAAGACTAACTTAAGCGAAAGCATTTGCCAAAGATGTTTTCATTAATCAAGAACGAAAGTTAGAGGTTCGAAGGCGATCAGATACCGCCCTAGTTCTAACCATAAACGATGCCAGCTAGCAATTGGGTAGCTACTTTTATGGCTCTCAGTCGCTTCCCGGGAAACCAAAGCTTTTGGGCTCCGGGGGAAGTATGGTTGCAAAGCTGAAACCTTAAAGGAATTGACGGAAGGGGCACCACCAGGAGTGGAGCCTGCGGCTTAACTCGACTCAACACGGGAAAACTTACCAGGTCCGAACATAGGTGTGTAAGACAGATTGATAGCTCTTTCTCGAATCTATGGGTGGTGGTGCATGGCTTCTTAGTTCGTGGAGTGATTTGTCTGGTTAATTCGATAACGAACGAGACTCAAATATATTAAATGATTATCTTCAGGATTATGGTG
>NW_024573069.1:0-2573 GCF_018153835.1 Drosophila eugracilis | reverse complement strand
TTGTTAGAAATTTAACAAGGAATCGAACGAGATATGCCATTCCAGATTCGAGTAACTATTGGCTTAGTTATAGCATAATACTGCCAGTTAAATTAGGAAAATGGTTAAACCAAATATGGCATATTTAATAACGGGAAAATCGTCCATTTTTGCAGAGAAATGGATCAAAATTCGCAATTTTAGCTGTGAATGCAGTTTTGTTAGAAATTTAACAAGGAATCGAACGAGATATGCCATTCCAGATTCGAGTAACTATTGGCTTAGTTATAGCAATAATACGCAACTTAAATTAAAAAAATGGGAAAATTTAAGTTGGCATATTTGATAACGGGTAATATCATCCATTTTCGCGAGAAATGGATCAAAATTCGCAATTTTAGCTGTGAATGCAGTTTTGTTAGAAATTTAACAAGGAATCGAACGATATGCCATTCCAGATTCGAGTAACTATTGGCTTAGTTATAGCAATAATACTGCAACTTAAATTAGAAAAAATGGGAAAATTTAAGTTGGCATATTTGATAACGGTAATATCGTCCATTTTCGTCGAGAAATGGATCAAAAATTCGCAATTTTAGCTGTGAATGCAGTTTTGTTAGAAATTTAACAAGGAATCGAACGAGATATGCCATTCCAGATTCGAGTAACTATTGGCTTAGTTATAGCAATAATACTGCAACTTAAATTAGAAAAAATGGGAAAATTTAAGTTGGCATATTTGATAACGGTAATATTGTCCATTTTCGCGAGAAATGGATCAAAATTCGCAATTTTAGCTGTGAATGCAGTTTTGTTAGAAATTTAACAAGGAATCGAACGAGATATGCCATTCCAGATTCGAGTAACTATTGGCTTAGTTATAGCAATAATACTGCAACTTAAATTAGAAAAAAATGGAAAATTTAAGTTGGCATATTTTGATAACGGGATATTGTCCATTTTCGCGAGAAATGGATCAAAATTCTGCAATTTTAGCTGTGAATGAGTTTTGTTAGAAATTTAACAAGGAATCGAACGAGATATGCCATTCCAGATTCGAGTAACTATTGGCTTAGTTATAGCAATAATACTGCAACTTAAATTAGAAAAAATGGGAAAATTCAGGTTGGCATATTTGATAACGGTGTAATATCGTCCATTTTCGCGAGAAATGGATCAAAATTCGCAATTTTAGCTGTGAATGCAGTTTTGTTAGAAATTTAACAAGGAATCGAACGAGATATGCCATTCCAGATTCGAGTAACTATTGGCTTAGTTATAGCAATAATACTGCAACTTAAATTAGAAAAAATGGGAAAATTTAAGTTGGCATATTTGATAACGGTAATATTGTCCATTTTCGCGAGAATTGGATCAAAATTCGCAATTTTAGCTGTGAACGCAGTTTTGTTAGAAATTTAACAAGGAATCGAACGAGATATGCCATTCCAGATTCGAGTAACTATTGGCTTAGTTATAGCAATAATACTGCAACTTAAATTAGAAAAAATGGGAAAATTTAAGTTGGCATATTTAATAACGGTAATATTGTCCATTTTCGCGAGAATTGGATCAAAATTCGCAATTTTAGCTGTGAATGCAGTTTTGTTAGAAATTTAACAAGGAATCGAACGAGGTAGGCCATTCCAGATTCGAGTAACTATTGGCTTAGTTATAGCAATAATACTGCAACTTAAATTAGAAAAAATGGGTAAATTTAAGTTGGCATATTTGATAACGGGAATATTGTCCATTTTCGCGAGAAATGGATCAAAATTCGCAATTTTAGCTGTGAATGCAGTTTTGTTAGAAATTTAACAAGGAATCGAACGAGATATGCCATTCCAGATTCGAGTAACTATTGGCTTAGTTATAGCAATAATACTGCAACTTAAATTAGAAAAAATGGGAAAATTTAAGTTGGCATATTTGATAACGGTAATATTGTCCATTTTCGCGAGAAATGGATCAAAATTCGCAATTTTAGCTGCGAATGCAGTTTTGTTAGAAATTTAACAAGGAATCGAACGAGATATGCCATTCCAGATTCGAGTAACTATTGGCTTAGTTATAGCAATAATACTGCAACTTAAATTAGAAAAAATGGGAAAATTTAAGTTGGCATATTTGATAACGGTAATATTGTCCATTTTCGCGAGAAATGGATCAAAATTCGCAATTTTAGCAGTGAAATTTAACAAGGAATCGAACGAGATATGCCATTCCAGATTCGAGTAACTATTGGCTTAGTTATAGCAATAATACTGCAACTTAAATTAGAAAAAATGGGAAAATTTAAGTTGGCATATTTGATAACGGTAATATTGTCCATTTTCGCGAGAATTGGATCAAAATTCGCAATTTTAGCTGTGAATGCAGTTTTGTTAGAAATTTAACAAGGAATCGAACGAGATATGCCATTCCAGATTCGAGTAACTATTGGCTTAGTTATAGCAATAATACTGCAACTTAAATTAGAAAAAATGGGAAAATTTAAGTTGGCATATTTGATAACGGTAATATTGTCCATTTTCGCGAGAAATGGATCAAAATTCGCAATTTTAGCAGTGAAATTTAACAAGGAATCGAACGAG
>NW_024573068.1:0-1019 GCF_018153835.1 Drosophila eugracilis | reverse complement strand
AATATGCCAACTTTAAATTTTCCCATTTTTCCTAATTTATAAGTTGCAGTATTATTGCTATAACTAAGCCAATAGTTACTCGAATCTGAAATGGCATATCTCGTTCGATCTCCTTGTTAAATTTCTAACAAAACTGCATTCACAGCTAAAATTGAAGTTTTGATCCATTTCTCGCGAAAATGGACAATATTACCGTTATCAAATATGCCAACTTAAATTTTCCCATTTTTCCTAATTTAAGTTGCAAGTATTATTGCTATAACTAAGCCAATAGTTACTCGAATCTGGAATGGCATATCTCGTTCGATTCCTTGTTAAATTTCTAACAAAACTGCATTCACAGCTAAAATTGCGAATTTTGATCCATTTCTCGCGAAAATGGACAATATTACCGTTATTAAATATGCCAACTTAAATTTTCCTATTTTTCCTAATTTAAGTTGCAGTATTATTGCTATAACTAAGCCAATAGTTACTCGAATCTGGAATGGCATATCTCGTTCGATTCCTTGTTAAATTTCTAACAAAACTGCATTCACAGCTAAAATTGGAATTTTGATCCATTTCTCGCGAAAATGGACAATATTACCGTTATCAAATATGCCAACTTAAATTTTCCCATTTTTCTAATTTAAGTTGCAGTATTATTGCTATAATTAAGCCAATAGTTACTCGAATCTGGAATGGCATATCTCGTTCGATTCCTTGTTAAATTTCTAACAAAACTGCATTCACAGCTAAAATTGGAATTTTGATCCATTTCTCGCGAAAATGGACAATATATTAACCGTTATCAAATATGCCAACTTAAATTTTCCCATTTTTTCCTAATTTAAGTTGCAGTATTATTGCTATAACTAAGCCAATAGTTACTCGAATCTGGAATGGCATATCTCGTTCGATTCCTTGTTAAATTTCTAAACAAAACTGCATTCACAGCTAAAATTGTGAATTTTGATCCATTTTCAAAAAATGGACAATATTACCCGTTATCAAATATGCCAACTTTAAATTTTCCT
>NW_024573067.1:0-138212 GCF_018153835.1 Drosophila eugracilis | reverse complement strand
ATAAACAAGAGGAAACATATAGTCGAGTGCCGCGATAAGATACCCGTTACTGTTTTAGAAAATTTTAAAATATTATTTTTTGCTAGTGGAAATTCACAATGCGCACCTATTGTCAGAGGAAGTATGTGATATGCTTATAGTGACGTCACTGCCCCTGTGAGGCCTTATAACCTTAATTTCTTTATAAATAGCGAAATAATGTTCCAATTTGAAAAATCTTTGGTAAATCGATAGATATTAACAAAATAAGTTACAAAATGTCAACAAAAGGAATTCACCAATACTATTATAGACGCCACAGTTTTCCGCGGTTTGTGTGCGTAAGAGCGTGGCCGGATGCAACTTCGTGAAAAGTTGCAGAGACATCTCTCTAAATACGTGTTCCTTAGCAAAATGTTGTAGCTCTTATAGTTTTGATATTTTTTTGCATTTTTTCGTTTTTCGGGTTTTGTGGGCGCTAGAGTGGCGTGGCTTGATCGGAAAAAATTAATTAATTGGAAGCATCATAAAAACCTACATGTTTAATCTGAACTTTCTCTTATACAGTTACCCAGATATCAGCTTTCTAGAAAATCCGAAAACCGACTTTTGAGCCTTGTGGGCGTAAGGGTGGGTGTGGTCAGATAGTAGTACCACTATAAGATGCGCTGACATCTAAAGATTATACTTTCTGAATTTCTATTTTTCTAGCTCTAATAATTCCAAGATTTCAGCGATTTCAGTTTTTCGCGATTTGTGGGCGTTTGAGGGCGTAGCAGGATGCTGTAATAAACTCGCGCTGTCCCGGGACCTCAAGAATATTCATGGTTTATCTCAACTTTGAATCTGTTATAGTTCCTGGAGATCTCAGCGTTCATACGGACGGACGGACGGACGGACGGACGGACAGACGGACATGGCTCACTCGACTTCGCTATTGATCCTGATCAAGAATATATATACTTTATAGGTCGCAAACGCTTCCCTTCTATCGGTTAGCATTCTTTAACAAATCTAGTATACCCTTTTACTCTACGATAACGGGTATAAAATGTTATAATATATATTGTTATATGTTATGTTATTTATTACATAGCTATGGCTGCGGAGTATGATTTTAGACTAACTAACTGGTCCGATCCGGCTGCAGCTAGAAGCCTTTTGTCTGGTCGCAAACGCTGTCGCCAAAGTGCCGGATCAGCATTGGGTATCCGTTTGCTGACCCGCAAGTCGGCTTACGGAGACAGGCAGGAAAAGGATGTGCCGGCGGGAGGCGGGGAGTCGGGGTCCGTGCAGGACTACGCCTGGTACCGACGCCCCGCTAAGCCCAGCAACCGTGAGCGTTCCGCTTGCGTCCGGTGAGATGCGATTCCGTCAGCCGGGATCGGGTCTCTGGCCGGGGGAAGGGGCTGCAGTTCGTGCCGCCGGCCCGGTCATCCGGGGCGGCCAGCAGACTTGGACAGGTTATGGGCGGCCGATCCCGTCGACCGGGAATCGGTTGTCCGGCCCCGTCAGCCGGTGCCGGTGCCCCAAGCTATGAGGGAGGATATGAGCGCGGCCGATCCCGTCAACCGAGAATCTGTTGTCCGGCCCGTCAGCCAGGTGCCCCAAACTATTAGGGAGGATATGGGCGGCCGATCCCGTCGACCGGGAATCAGTTATCCGGCCCCGTCAGCCGGGTGCCGGTGCCCCAAACGACGAGGGTGGGAAACGATGGGAGAGAGGGAGGAATGTGGTTTGCGGACTGGGGAAAATAATCTGGAGCCGAGTGTTCTTGTATTATTCCTGGCGTTTTATTTACATTGTCTTACCTAAGTCCTAAGCCTGCCCCTACGCTATTCCCTACATCCCGCGCACCCCTGTCCGCCCACGTTTGAGATTGGCCCTTGGCCGGCGTACTACTCCTCAGCGAAGGACTCCATGCCCGCTGGCCACGTGTTTTCCTAGGGGTCGTCTAGCTGCTCCTTGCTTCCGCGTTTACGTCTGTCCTTATCAAGTTTTTAAAACCGAATCCCCGATCGGCGGGCAGCGGGAGTTGCTCGAAGCCCTTCTCTGCTGCCGATCGGGGTATCGACCTTTTGCCGGTTGTGGTTGCGCTGTGAGCGTGATGCCCAAGGAGGTGTTGGCTCTGCCGGTCATGATGTTTCGGGGCGATATTGCGGGCGTGATTTTGCGAGATGTATCCATGGCGGTGTTGCGGGTGCGCTTGCCTGGCGGTGAAACCTAACGGGCTTTCATTACGGCTTAGCTGTGTGTGTACAAGTGCCCTTCGTGGGTCCTAGCTAACGTAAATCTAGGTGCCCTCCAGGGTCTTAACTACTCCCTTAAGCTAACCTTAATCCTAACTTACACACTACTTTTAAATATATGTATATACATGAGGGGGAAGGGGCGCGTCGAGGAATACCTCACACCCCATCCCTGGATCCGGTCATGCAACTTCACCGGGATGCATCCGTCGGCGGTGGTTTCGTACGTGGTGGTTCCGTGTGGTGGTTCGGTTGAGGCCGCCCTTATCGAATACTCGATATCGCGACGTCGCGTGGTAGTCGATATCGTGTATCGAGAGTTGTTTGCTGATCTGGCAGCTCCATGGTGTGTTTTGCGCAAACGGATGTATGGGACCGATGGAGAGTCAGAAGTGTGCTAGTAATGTCTGTAGTGATGGTGGTCGTCGTCGTACTCGTCGCATTAATGGTAAGGCTTGAGGTTGTTTATGCTGTCCGTGCGACGGCATCGGTTTTCGGTGTCTTGCAGCCGGACGATGTTTGGTGAAAGGAACTTGACTACTCGGAACAGTCCCTCTTATATTGCGGCCAGTTTAGCTGCGAAGCCTTCGGCGGCACCCAGTGGTGGTTTCCACTGTCGTCGTCGTAAATTGTAGTGCCTGCCCTGCTCGACAGTGGCACGCTCGGCGTTTTCGCGGGCAATTCTAAATATGTTGTGTAGTTGCTCGCTCCTTTCTGCAGGGGAAATAAGGGCTGTTCCTCTTCCTGGGGTGACTTCGTCGTAGAGTGTGTTTGGTAGCCGTGGCTCCCGGAATTGGTCGAGAAATGCGGGGCTGAATTCCGTCGTGTCCGACACACTGTTGTTAACGGCGAGCGAGATCTCTGGCAAGAGTTGGTCCCAAGTGCTCTGCGGTGCGTCTCCCAGGTCATGGTCTTTACCGTTCTTTTCGCCCTCTCGTGAATGGCGCGATATACTGCAGTTTCATTCGCAGAGACTTGCAAAATGTCCGGAAGTCACGGCTGGTGAACTGTGTCCCGTTGTCACAGACCAGGGTTTTTGGGACTCCGAAACGACTCAGAATACGTTCTCGGAATGCCCGGTCGAGGGTACAGGCACGGTGGCCCTTCGTAGTGAAACGAGTTCCACCCACTTGCTGAACGAGTTGAGGAACACCAGTAGGACTGTGTTCCCTTGCTTGGAACGCGGAAGGGGTCCCAAAAAGTCCGCGCATGGTATGTTCGTCAACCTGTCGCGTAAACATCTTCCCGGCCGGCTTCTCTTGGCTTTCCTTAAATTTTTGGCAGCTCGTGCATCGTCGTACGTATTTGGCTACCTCTCGGAATAATCCGGGCCAGTAGTATCTCTAGGCTACTCGCGTGCCCAGGTGCCCAGCAGTGGGGTGGTCGTGGCATTCCGTCAGCACTCTTGCGGATCCTGCCTAATATATTTGCAATCCATATGCAGTCGTTGTCTTGAATTTGTGAGAGCTCTCGCACTTTGGGATGATGCGTGGGAGCGAGAAACGAAAGCGGAAGAGGGCAAAGGCAGTCGTCTTCGGCATGCGACAGAACACGCACGTCGCATCTAACGCTGGACGCTATTTGCATATGTCATATCTATTAATAAACGTGAATTTTGTGAATTTGTCTTTTAGTGTTTTTGCATTGCCTGGGAACCCCCTCTTACAATGACCTTTGTTAGTCAAATACATGGGGACATAATTTTTCAGCCCACTCTATCCCAAGGCATTTTTCTTTTCCGTTACGTTCAGCGGTATTTAGTCGGCGGCTGGCGTAAGCGATTACGCGATCCTGCTGGTCTATGGTCTGGGTGGAAGTACGCCCCCAACTCCGTATTCGCTTGAGTCAGTCATTTCTCCTCGAAATCTGGGCACGCAAGAATCGGTGCCTCTGTGAGCAGATCCTTCAGCCGTTGGAACGCCTGCTCCTGTTCCCGTCCATCTCCATTTCTGATCATTCTTGAGTAGAGAGGATATTGGCTCGACCACGTCCGCGAAGTTCGGCACGAAGCGGCGGTACCAAGACGCTATACCGAGGCATCCGCGAAGCTCCTTCATGTTCGTGGGTGGGGTCAGTTCCCGGATGGCCGCGACCTTGTCGGGGTCAGTCTGCATCCCGGCCTCGCTGATTACGTGGCCAAGATATTTTGACAGATTTGCCGCCGTCGTATGCAGACGTGTATTTTATTGTGCTCCGGGAAAAAAGTATTCAATAATATCCAAAAAAGAGCAGAGACTGGTTTCGTAAACCAACAATAAGGCGAAAAAACGCTTTCAGCGATGAAATCGCTAATGTTTATATCAATTAATTAGTTAATTAATATAAAACATTACACTTAAAATTCTAACAAACTCAACCTCGATAGCAATGAGTTTAAACGACGTTCGCACACAACGTCAAATTGAGCAAGACAAGAGAGGGCTCTCAGTACAAAGAAACAACGCTTATTTTCTTTTTTCAAGCAACCGAAAGTAATGCAAGCTCTTCCCAAACACGCTCAATTACCCCAAACTTGGACCGAATTCTTAAACGTAGAGAGTGGGAGAGCGCGTTCTTGCTCCCCTCGCTACTATCGATGTCTCTGCAGCCAAAGAGTGCAGCAACTAGCACCAAAATTTCTTTGACAACGTCAACCGTAACAACAACAACAACCGCAACTGTAATGACAGCGCGTTTGACGACGTCATCAGCTAGCAGCGCAAACAATAATACTTCTGCCGCTGCGCTGCCCGAAAAAGAGAACAAAAACAAAGAAAATATTAAGCCGGATGTGCAGACTGGTATGGATCGCTACATCCAAATCAAAAGTAAGCTAAGCCCTAAACTCTCAACGCAAAATTACCAAACCAACGCAAAATAATAAAATGCTAACAAATTGCAATAGAAACGGCCTCGAAATCAAACCTTTTTAAAATCTTGGCAGACTATGAGGATGATGCCGAATCTACTGAAGTCGAAAAAAGGAAGACTAAGCCCCCGCCAATTTACATACGTGAAAAAAGTTCCAACGTTCTTGTCAACAAAATTTTCGAGCTTATTGGCAAGGACAACTTCCACATAACACCACTCGTAAAGGGCAACATCCAGGAAACAAAAGTTCAAGCGAAGTCTGAAGATAATTACAGAGTATTATCGAAATATTTCACCGACAAAAAAAAGAACTTTTACACATATCAGCTAAAAAGCAGCAAGGGCCTGCAAGTCGTACTTAAGGGCATAGAGTCCAAAGTATCGCCTGCAGAGATAACAAAGGCGCTACAAGAGAAGGGATTTAGCGCTAAGACAGTCTTCAAAATCATTAAAAGGGATAGAAAGCCGCAGCCACTCTTTAAGGTTGAGCTCGAACCAGAAATTAAGCCCCTAAAGAAATACGAAGTGCACCCTATACACAATCTTCAGTTCCTGCTGCACCGCAGAATTACGGTTGAGGAGCCCCACAAACGCAATGGCCCGGTGCAATTTGCGAACTGCCAAGAATTTGGCTATACAAGGTCTTACTGTAAACTGCGCCCGGTGTGTGTAGTTTGTGGTGAGCTTCATGACTCCGCACACTGCCCAGCGAGCAAAGATGACCACAACTCAAAAAAGTGCGGCAACTGCGGTGGAAATCACACTGCTAACTATAGAGGTTGCCCAGTTTATAAGGAGCTGAAAAGTCGTATCCACCAGAAGGGAATTACTGCCCGCACCCAAAATAAACAGTTGATAGCCTCCAGGTCAAACCCTGAAGTCTTCTTCTCGACTGCAGCCAGATCCTTACTAGGACCCATAAACTCTGCCAAAAATGTTACATGCGCAAGTGCTTTAAAATCTTAAAATCTACCCCAGCCCCAAAAAGCTCATTGCCGCAATCAGCATACCAAGAACCGAACACGGCTCAGCAGCATCAACCGTCGGAGCAGCCAAAAAGTAATTTTGAAGATATGATATGCAGTCTACAACAAAGCCTTACGGAGTTTAGGCCGGCAGACCCAAAGAAACTTCCCGATTTAATAGACTTTGCGATTACCAAAAACATTCCTAAAAATATGATTAGCGCCGAATGCCTTTCGGATCTTTTATCTGATCACTCTCCTGTCCTTTTTACTCTACTCCGACATCCAGGAATATGGGATCAACAATTAAAACTGACCTCACATAAAACCAATTGGGTTACGTTAAGGAAGTATATTAGGTCTCTCATTGAGCTAAGTCCTCACCTCAGCGATGAAGCCAACGTAGACAGTTTTGTTAATTCACTGGAATCTGTACTCGTCTGTGCAGCTCGAGGTCCAACATCTTATACTATAAACACACAATGCAATCAAAGAAGACAAATCTACAAATCGAACACCTCGTCCTCGAAAAGCGACGCTTACGTCGAGAATGGCAATTTCACAGATCGCCATCTGCTAAGCAAAGCTTAAAACATGCCTCAGGTCAACTTGCTCAGCAAGAAGAAACATATGTCCACCGCCGCTACATTGAGCAATTGTCAAGTAATAGTACAAAACACTAACTATGGAGAGCTCGCCCAACTCTAAGCTCACCGAAAAAACAGTGATGCCTATTAGAAGTTCCACGGTTCTCGGAGACAGAGCCAGCACGTTTGCCCACCACGTGTTTTTCTGGGGGTCGTCTAGCTGCTCCTTGCTTCCGCGTTTACGTCTGTCCTTTTCAAGTTTTTAAAACCGACTCCCCGATCGGCGGGCAGCGGGAATGCTCGAAGCCCTTCTCTGCTGCCGATCAGGGTATCGGCCTTTTGCCGGTTGTGGTTGCGCTGTGAGCGTGATGTGCCCAAGGCGGTGTTGGCTCTGCCGGTCGTGGTTTGCGCTGTGAGCGCAATATGCCCAAGGAGGTGTTGGCTCTGCCGGTCATGATGTTTCGGGGCGATATTGCGTGATTATGCGAGATGTATCCAGACCTGTGTTGCGGGTGCGCTTGCCTGGCGGTGAAACCTAACGGGCTCAGCTGTGTGTGTACAAGTGCCCTTCGTGGGTCCTAGCTAACGTAAATCTAGGTGCCCTCCGTAGGTCTTAACTACTCCTTAAGCTATCCTTAATCCTAACTCACACACTACTTTTAAATACATTTACATGAGGGGGGGAGGTGCCGCGTGAGGAATACCTCACACCCCATCCCTGGATCCGGTCATGCAACTCCACTGGGATGCATCCGTCGGCGGTGGTTTCGTACGTGGTGGTTCCTTGGTGGATCGATTGAGGCCGCCCTTATCGAATACTCGATACCGCGACGTCCCGTGGTAGTCGATATCGTGTATCGAGAGTTGTTTGCTGATCTGGCAGCTCCGTGGTGTGTTTTGCGCAAACGGATGTATGGGACCGATGGAGAGTCAGAAGTGTGCTAGTAATGTCCATCCCTTTATCCTATCTATACCTTTCCTATGCTCCTGCTCCCCTACATGCCCATTGGCTCGGGGCTCCAAGTCTGTGTGAGGATTTCCTTGCTCGTCATGAGTATCGTAGCCGTTGTGGGCGTGGATGGTTCTGGAACCCTCTGCGTGATGGTGGTCGTCGTCGTCCTCGTCGCATTAATGGTAAGGCATGAGGTTGTTTATGCTGGCCGTGCGACGGCGTCGGTTTTCGGTGTCTTGCAGCCGGACGATGTTTGGTGAAAGGAACTTGACTACTCGGAACGGTCCCTCTTATATTGCGGCCAGTTTGGCTGCGAAGCCTTCAGCGGAATCCAGTGGTGGTTTCCACTGTCGTCGTCGTAAATTGTAGTGCCTGCCCTGCTCGTACGTGGCACGCTCGGCGTTTTCGCGGGCAATTCTAAATATGTTGTGTAGTTGCTCGCTCCTTTCTGCAGGGGAAATAAGGGCTGTTCCTCTTCCAGGGGTGACTTCGTCGTAGAGTGTGGTTGGTAGCTATGGCTCCCGGAATTGGTCGAGAAAGGCGGGGCTGAATTCCGTCGTGGCCGACACACTGTTGTTAACGGCGAGCGAGATCTCTGGCAAGAGTTGGTCCAAAGAGTCTGCGGTGCGTCTCCCAGGTCATGGTCTTTACCGTTCTTTTCGCCCTCTCGTGAATGGCGCGATATACTGCAGTTTCATTCGCAGAGACTTGCAAAATGTCCGGAAGTCTCGGCTGGTGAACTGTGTCCCGTTGTCACAGACCAGAGTTTTTAGGACTCCGAAACGACTCAGAATACGTTCTCGGAATGCCCGGTCGAGGTACGGCACGGCGGCCCTTCGTAGTGAAACGAGTTCCACCCTTTTGCTGAACGAGTTGAGGAACACCAGTAGGACTGTGTTCCCTTGCTTGGAACGCGGAAGGGGTCCCAAGAAGTCCGCGCATAGTATGTTCGTCAGCCTGGCGCGTAAACATCTTCCCGGCCGGCCATCGTCGTACGAATTTGACTACCTATCGGTATAATCCGGGCCAGTAGTATCTCTGGGCTACTCACGTTTTCCCGCACGCCCAGGTGCCCAGCGGTGGGGTGGTTGTGGCATTCCGTGAGCACTCGTGCGCGTTCGTGAGTACCCACCCTTAACTTCCAGGGGGAGTATTCATCATCTTCTGGGCGCAGCCCGATGCGCCTGTAGAGTTGTCCGTTCTACTCTTTGAAAATCAGATACTTGGCAGGCTCCTACCGGATCCTGCCTAATATATTTGCAATCCATATGCAGTCGTTGTCTTAAATTTGTGAGAGCTGATCGCTGTCGCACTTTGGGACGATGTGTGGGAGCGAGAAAACGAAAGCGGAAGAGGGCAAAGGCAGTCGACTTCGGCATGCGACAGAACACGCACGTCGCATTTAACGCGGAACGCTATTTGCATATGTCATATCTATTAATAAACGTGAATTTTGTGAATTTGTCTTTTAGTCTTTTGCATTGCCTGGGAACCCCTCTTACAATGACCCTTTGTTAGTCAAATACATGGGGACATAATTTTTCAGCCCACTCTATCCCAAGGCATTTCTTTTCCGTTACGTTCAGCGGTATTTAGTCGGCGGCTGGCGTAAGCGATTACGCGATCCTGCTGGTCTATGGTCTGGGTGAGTACGCCCCCAACTAAATATTCGCTTGGAGTCAGTCATTTCTCCTCGAAATCTGGGCACGCAAGAATCGGTGCCTCTGTGAGCAGATCCCTTCAGCCGTTGGAACGCCTGCTCCTGTTCCCGTCCATCTCGTATGCAGACGTGTATTTTTTATTGTGCTCCGGGAAAAAAGTATTCAATAATATCCAAAAAGTGCAGAGACTGATTTCGTAAACCAACAATAAGGCGAAAAACGCTTTCAGCGATGAAATCGCTAATGTTTATATCGATTAATTAGTTAATTAATATAAAACATAACACTTAAAATTCTAACAAACTCAACCTCGATTGCAATGAGTTTAAACGACGTTCGCACACAACGTCAACGTGAGCAAGACAAGAGACGGCTCTTAGTACAAAGAAACAACGCTTATTTTCTCTTTCCAAGCAACCTAAAGTAATGCAAGCTCTTCCCGAACACGGTCAATTACCCCAAACTTGACCGAATTCTTAAACGTAGAGAGCGAGAGAGCGCGTTCTTGCTCCCCCTCGCTACCATCGATGTCTCTGCAGCCAAAGAGCGCAGCAACTAGCACCGCAATTTCTTTGACAACGTCAACCGTAACAACAACAACAACCGCAACTGTAATGACAGCGCGTTTGACGACGTCATCAGCTAGCAGCGCAAACAATAATACTTCTGCCGCTGCGCTGCCCGAAAAAGAGAACAAAAACAAAGAAAATATTAAGCCGGATGTGCAGACTGGTATGGATCGCTACATCCAAATCAAAAAAGCTAAGCCCCTAAGCTCTCAACGCAAAATTACCAAACCAACGCAAAATAATAAAATGCTAACAAATTGCAATAGAAACGGCCTCGAAATCAAACCTTTTTAAAATCTTGGCAGACTATGAGGATGATGCCGAATCTACTGAAGTCGAAAAAAGGAAGACTAAGCCCCCGCCAATTTACATACGTGAAAAAAGTTCCAACGTTCTTGTCAACAAAATTTTCGAGCTTATTGGCAAGGACAACTTCCACATAACACCACTCGTAAAGGGCAACATCCAGGAAACAAAAGTTCAAACGAAGTCTGAAGATAATTACAGAGTATTATCGAAATATTTCACCGACAAAAAAAAGAACTTTTACACATATCAGCTAAAAAGCAGCAAGGGCCTGCAAGTCGTACTTAAGGGCATAGAGTCCAAAGTATCGCCTGCAGAGATAACAAAGGCGCTACAAGAGAAGGGATTTAGCGCTAAGACAGTCTTCAAAATCATTAAAAGGGATAGAAAGCCGCAGCCACTCTTTAAGGTTGAGCTCGAACCAGAAATTAAGCCCCTAAAGAAATACGAAGTGCACCCTATACACAATCTTCAGTTCCTGCTGCACCGCAGAATTACGGTTGAGGAGCCGCACAAACGCAATGGCCCGGTACAATGTGCGAACTGCCAAGAATTTGGCCATACTAGGGCAGGCACTACAATTTACGACGACGACAGTGGAAACCACCACTGGGTGCCGCCGAAGGCTTCGCAACTAAACTGGCCGCAATATAAGAGGGACTGTTCCGAGTAGTCAAGTTCCTTTCACCAAACATCGTCCGGCTGCAAGACACCGTAAACCGACGCCGTCGCACGGACAGGATAAACAACCTCAAGCCTTACCATTAATGCGACGAGTATGACGACGACCACCATCACTACAGACATTACTAGCACACTTCTGACTCTCCATCGGTCCCATACATCCGTTTGCGCAAAACACACCACGGAGCTGCCAGATCAGCAAACAACTCTTGATACACGATATCGACTACCACGGGACGTCGCGGTATCGAGTATTCGTTAAGGGCGGCCTCAACCGAACCACCATGGAACCACCACGTACGAAACCACCGCCGACGGATGCATCCCAGTGGAGTTGCATGACCGGATCCAGGGATGGGGTGTGAGGTATTCCTCACGCGGCCCCTTCCCCCCTCATGTATATACATATATTTAAAAGTAGTGTGTTAGTTAGGATTAAGGTCAGCTTAAGGAATAGTTAAGACCCACGGGGGGCACCTAGACTTACGTCAGTTAAGAGCTAAGGCGTAGCGAAAGGAGCTCAGCCCTGGACACATCTCGCATCATCACGCCCACAACATCACGCCCGCAACATCGCCCCGCAACATCACCCCGCAACATCACCCCGTAACATCATACCGGCAGAGCCAACACCGCCTTGGGCACATTGCGCTCACAGCGCAACCACAACCGGCAGAGCCAACATTATACCGGCAGAGCCAACCAACGAGCACGATCACACAAAGTGATACCGACGCAGTAAAGAGGACGACGACAGCTCGCTCGAAAGCAGCGAAATAGCCGCTGCCGCGATCAGCAGCAGAGAAGGGCTTCGAGCAACTCCCGCTGCCCGCGGATCGGGGAGTTGGTTTGAGAAACTTGAAAAGAACAGAGGTAATCGCGGAAAAACAAGGAGCAGCTAGACGACCCCCAGGAAAACACATGGCCGGCGGACATGGGTCCTCCGCTGAGGAGTAGTACGATGCCAGCGGTGCGCAGGATGTAGGGAATACCGCAGGGACAGGCTTAGAACTTAGGTAAGCCAATGTAAATAAAACGACAGGAGTAATACAAGAACACTCCGCTCGAGATTATTTCCCGTAGTCTCGGTCGCTAGGAAACCGTGCTGAAGCGGTCTCCGGATGACGGAACCGCATTCCTCTCTTTCATCCTTTTTCCTTCCTCGTAGTTTAGGGCACCTTACCCGGCTGACGGAGCCGGATAACCGATTCCGGTTCGACGGGATCGGCCGCCCATATCCTCCCTCGTAGTTTGGGCAACGGCACCCGGCTGACGGGGCCGGACAACCATTTCCCGGTCGACGGGAACGGCCGTCCGAGCCTGTCCAGGTCTGCTGGCCGCCCCGGATGAGCGGGGCGTCGGTACACGGACGACAGGCCGATACCCCGACTGCCGGTGGCCGGGCGTAGTCCTGCATGAACCGCGACTCCCCCTCGATACGCACACCTAAACAAAAGCCCGCCTCCCGACAACGCTGCCGTGTGGTTGTAGTTGCCGTTGCCGATAAGTTGATACAATGGTTGTCGTAGTCTCTGGCGTTGCTGCTTCTGCTGATGTTATTGCTGCTTCTGCTGATGTTGTTGCTGCTGCTCACACGTGATAGTCGTTGTAGTTGCTGGCTTTAGATGTCTTCAACTTTTTTTTTTTAAGTTTGTTATGTGTTGATTTTTATTATTATTATTTTTGTATATCGTTTTGGCATTATTTTTTCTTTTTTCTTGATCTTCTTTTTTAGCTCATGGAACTGTCACAACTGGGATTTGATGTCGGTAGGATTTTTCTTTTTACTTTCACTTGTCACCACTTTTTCGACGCCAAATATTTATTTGCGTGATAGCAAATTTTATTAAAAAATTTTATATTTATCATGATATTTGTTTTTTTTTTTTTTTTAAAAGAAGAAATTCGTTGTTTTCAAGATTTGTGTAAATTTATTAAACAATACAGATTCTTGTCTATCTTTATGCTTTATTAATTTATGCTCTGATTCTTGCCACTGGTGGGGGAAATCTAGAGCCAATTATTTTTGCAACCTGTAGCTTGTTAAGTGTTACCACTTAGCAGGACTTTAAAGTGCTGGTCTTTTTCTCTGAGTCTCTTACCACTGGTGGGGGAAAACGTCAGAGTTGCGAAGGACCAAAATGAAAAGAAGGTTTAAATAAAAACAATCTTCATTCGTTGAGTTCTATTACAAAACTGATTTTATTTTTAATAAGTCCTAGCTTAGGTAGCTTACATGTGAATCGACAAATGATCTTATCTTTAGACCCACGGATTGGCACATCCCCGAACGTGGGAAACGGTTCTAAGTGCGGAACCTGAGCCACGTCGACGCCGCAGCTGGCATCCACGCCATCAGGTATTCAGTTCCTCTATCCCTTGCGCACAACTGGTCTTTCTTACCGAGTAGGACGCCCGATGCCGGCAGAGCGGGGAATATATAATATAAGTCGCTACCGACACACAATTGACAATCAATCAAATGAATCATGAGAGACAACATGGGCCACCAACCACAAGCAACAAGTACACTCCTGTCACAAGGACTACCAAGGACGACACAACCACAAAAGATACATAGTCACCAAGGATACACAGTCACCAATGATACACAGCCACCAAGGATACCCAGCCACCAAGGATACACAGCCACCAAGGATACATAGCCACCAAGTATTCACAGCCTGGACACACGCCGACGACAACATGGAGGTCTGGATTTCCTATAGATAGAAGCACGAACTCGAGGCTATTCTTCTCGAGCTTGGCCTGGAACAAAACGGTACGGTAGAGGAGTAGCAGGCCAGACTGCACGCGTTCGCCAGACAACCGGAACACTCCGAGGATACCCAGTTCGATGCAGGCATCTGATCGATGTTGGTTGACAATGTGACCAATGTGACTGTCCTTCGATGGCACCTCAGACCCGCTCAGCTTCGTGGAACACATCGAAGAACGGGCGCATACCTACCGGGTTGACCGGGAATATCTGTTCCACGTCGAGCGGAAAGTTGGTTCCGAACCAGTGATCTGCAGGGACGGACCTGGACCGAAGTCCGCCAGGAATTCTTGGACTTCTTCCTACCGCCCCGGTATTATCAATGCTCTCACTTCCAGAAAGTGAATGAGCCGTTCAAGGAATACTTGGTAGATCTTCGCCTTCAGATGCGCCACGCTGGATTTTCACTAGAGCAGGAAATGGAACGGGTCTACGAGAACATGCTGCGCTAATATCAGATGTTCACCCGCCGTAAGGATTTCAAGACGCTGACCGAACTCACGCACCTGGTGGTCTACTTCGAAGTTGCCCGCAGCAGCGGGGGCCGAACCGTTCGTGGATACCCTTCAACAAGCCTAGACGCCGAGTATCCATCCCATAGCAGAGTCGCACGACCCAGGGCGAACAATGCCCACACACCGCAGGTGTCACAACCTAGGAACACGACCAATAACGCCGCCAACCGAGACGCCGGGGGAAACCTTAACCAAGGGGCCACGCCCACCAGGTCAACCGACCCCAGCACAGGCTGCCGAAACTGCGGCCAGTCTGGTCCCTACTCCACGGAATGCCGGAACTAGAGAATCATGTTTTGTTGGGACTGCGGTCGCCAGGGCAAATGCACTATCGAGTGCTGCAGGAACCAGACGCTGGAAAACAGGCAAGGGCCTCGGGTATCAGGGAGTAACCCGAGGAACCCACCGCAGCCACTAACCAAAGCAATGCAGCAGGTTAGGGACCGTATCCGTGCGCAGGTCACGGCCAAGGGGCACCCTCTCACCGCTACCTTGGATACGTACGCCTGGCAAGTGAACTAGATGATGGAAGGAATCCGCCGCGCCGTGCGGACACAAGTGAAGTTAGCCGACGGAACCTGCAGGGAGCTCACACAGGCCCTGCGAACCACGATTAAGTTGGGGATAGCTTGGGCCAGTGTCTCCGCTCTCATCATGGCGGACGTGCTGGACGACCTTCTGCTCGGCATGGACGTTCTGTGCTACGGCGGAGCCACACTACAGTGATGGGTCACCGACCCTCAAGCACCAGCTACCTACTTCGGCTCGACCCGCGAGAACCAACACGAGGCGAACACACACACACGCCGCCCAACACACACCAGCCGCGTCACAGGCGCATACAATCTGAATCTGAAGTAAATTGGTCCTCCGTAAGCAACACGGCCACAATAGTACTCAAAAAACTGCGCATCGCAGAAAGACGGCAAAATTCCAATAGGATAGAATCCTAGAGAGCCCTAAGGGCATTCCCCCCCCCGGCGAAGTAATACCTAACGGCAGTACCGTCGGGGAAGCGGGGAGGGGGTGGAGTTTTTACTGGGTTAGAGTCCCAGACTTCGGCAAGCTAACCCAGCTCCGAGTTGGCTTTCGAGGCTTTAAACCACCACGAATCAAAAAAAAAAAAAAAAAAAATAACAGGCGCATACACCAGCCGCCTCACAGGCGTACACAGAAGCCGCCTTACACACACACTTACCACACAGCCGGCCTGCGCCCCGGAAGCACGGGCGTCAAGGTTAAGGTCCTCCCTTATCCCCGACGAAGGGAGGGGTGTGAGGTAATAAAACGACAGGAGTAATACAAGAACACTCGGCTCCAGATTATTTCCCGTAGTCTCGGTCGCTAGGAAACCGTGCTGAAGCGGTCTCCGGATGACGGAACCGCATTCCTCTCTCTCATCCTTTTTCCTTCATCGTAGTTTAGGGCACCGTACCCAGCTGACGGAGCCGGATAACCGATTCCGGTTCGACGGGATCGGCCGTCCATATCCTCCCTCGTAGTTTGGGCACCGGCACCCGGCTGACGGGGCAGGACAACCGATTCCCGGTCGACGAGATCGGCCGTCCGAGCCTGTCCAGGTCTGCTGGCCGCCCTGGATGAGCGGGGCGTCGGTACCCGGACGACAGGCCGATTCCCCGACAGCCGGTGGCCAGGCATAGTCCTGCACGAACCGCGACTCCCTCTCGATACGCACACCTAAACAGAAGCCCGCCTCCCGCCGGCACCTCCTTGGACCGTGATTAGCATCTTTTCATAGTCTTCGACAAAGGTATTGGATTCTAGGAGCTCGAAACATCGTCCGCAAAACTGTATTTAATTGCAGGTCTTGCTTCTTGCAACTACGACATACGAATTCTCAACTTATGGCTGACCTACCCGAGTTTCGAGTTCAACCCGCCCGCTGTTTTCTTCATACTAGAGTGGACTATGCTGGACCTGTGACGATCAAAGCCTCTACAGATCGGACACCAAAATTTGACGATTCGTGGTTTGCGATACAAATTGAAGTGGTCAGCGATTTGACAACCTCCGCGTTTATAGCCGCTTTTAAACGCTTTTGGTCTCGACGGGGCCCATATCGGACTTATATTCGGACAACGGTAAAACTTTTCATGGAGCCAAACGAGACTTAGCTGAAATGCAACGGATTGCAATCGCCCAAGCTCATAACGAAGAGATTTCGAGCTTTTTGTCGAGTCACGAAATCAATCCAGCGATCACAGCCTTAACCCGCTAACCCCTTCTCGTTTTCTAACAGGTCAGCCTCTCACTTCGGTACCAGAGCCATCGTTTCTAGAGGTAAACATCAACAGACCGCAGCGCTGGAGACAATTGCAGGCCAAGGTTCTAAGTACGCTTCAAGTTCGCATGAAAAGGCAACAAGATGCTCAGAACTTTGCAATGGACACCCTAGTTGTGCTGAAGGAGCCGAATCAACCGCCAAGCAAGTGGCTGTTGGGACGAGTCGTACAACTTCATCTGCTCAGGATCAGAGGGTCCGTGTGGTCACAGTTAAAACTGTGCAGATCGGTTATTTATCATTATTGTTTAATCGCACTTAGTTAAATGCTCATCATTGCATTATTTTCTACATGAAAGCTTTAAGCCGAAATTGCAGTAGATCTGAATTAGTATAGGCACATCACGCGTTTTTCTGCCTTATCTTTTCTGCACGTTGTTTCGGCAGTTATATAGTTTTTGTACCCGCAAACGCTTGCGACATGCACCTGCTTAAAATCTTCAAATCTCAAATTCTCTTCTTATACTCAAACCCTATAATAAATAAATACAGTCCGCTTAATTCATAAACAGATGTATGCATATGAATTCTCATTTTTATTACGCTAAGATATGTGAGTGTTAAAAAACAATGACTGAAATGCTAACTATTTAGTATGTGTCCCTTTGTGTTGAAGTACAGAAATCTACAGAAATTTGAATAAACATTGACTTATACTTGACTGTGCACTTGATATTTTTATAATGGTGCCGAAACCCTCACCGAAACAAGAAATACCTGATCTTGTAGCGTAACCAACACTAGGCAAAGAGTGTGTGCATGGATGTTTTATTAACATATAACTTGAAAGTAACCTCAACTTAATATATATTTGACCTAAGCATAAGATATAGGTATATGATCGTTTAAATAAAATAATTTTGGGCTTACTTTAATATTTCTCGGCTCCAGTACACATTCAAAGGCAGCATACATGTCGAATGGAGCATCCAGCTGTTGGCACTATAAAAAGCATTTTGGGTTTTATGTGCTTTAAATTTTAGCAGCATCCTTGGTTCCCGAGAAATTCAAACAAGTGTTGTCTTGTCAATAATCTATAAAAAGCAATGACTATTTCATTTACTTCTATATTTATAAAGAATTTTTTCAGTTTTATAAAACTTTAGATTTCAATAAATCAACGATGAATTATTCGATTGATATGAATTTTTTTACCCGAAAGATAATCTAGTGGCATTACATTTTACCAAACATTTTTACCAATTTTCGATGACTGTAAAGTTCTGGCCATCATCGTTTTTGAAGAAGTATGGTCCATTGAGCCCAGAACCAGCCCAAAAAGCGCACCAAACTGTTAGTTTTTCTGCATGTAACGGTGTTTTGATATACACTTGAGGGTTAGCTTCACTCCAAATACGGCAGTTTTGTTTGTTGACGTAGCCATTAAGCAGAAGTGCGCTCAATCGATTAGGTCGATGGATGGACGTAGTGCTTGATACGTATTCCGCACAAAACCATTATTTTCTAAATAAAATGGCGCTATTTGCAAGCGTCATTTAGGCGTGAGTCTATTTATATATTTATATATATATATATTGTAGTATACATACCTTGAAAATATGAACAATGATGAACACATAATGTCTCGATCCTCCATCTTTCAAAATAGCATGTTGACATGATATGGTTTTCTTGATCTTTTATTGAAGGAGCGATCGAATTATTTTTTTGCTATAATCGTTGTACCCAAAGATATTTTTACTTATGTAGAGATTGATATTTAATACACTATTTAAATACATTTTTTCAGTATATCAATATCAATATGATATTGAAGGCATATTTAAAACGGATTTAAATTAATTGCATTTAAAATATAATGACAAGTTTAGGGAAAGGAGTAACTAGCTACAAATTGACTCGACAATTTTCAAATATGTATATACAAATGTGATTTAACATTTGTGGGTGGGTAAAAGATATTTGTTAGGGTTTTTTAGATTTGATACATATAATATTGCATTTGCGTTAGAAAGATAATACTAAGCTGCATTTAGTAGATGTTAGTTCAAATAATATATTTGAGGGAGGTATAGGAACGAAAAGGTTTGTTCTGATATTTTGGTAGTGTTCCCATGAATCCGTCCTTTTTTTAATTGAGTTTTATTTATGTCCTTTTCGTCAGGGTCAAATTGTGTCTATGGCGGAGGAGCGTAATTTAAAAGTTCGAAAAGTTTCATTTCTAATAGGCGGTGTATACCGGGTGTTTTCCATTTTGCATACTGAAGGGCATATTCTGCGGACAAATTAACGATTGCGTATTACTGGGTATTTCTTCTTTACGGGTCTTGTCCGACCAAAAAGCCCAAAGGCATCGTAAATGTCTGCAGAGTGGTGGACGATAGAGGATGTTGGTTGTGATTCTTTTAAAGGATTCCCGTTTTTGGAATAGTATATGAAAGTAGCATTCGATTTTCTGTAGGAAATCAAAGTAATATTTTGGCGGCAAACAGATTTCAGTTGTTTATTGCTAAGAAATTGAGGTTAACTTTTCATGTTCTGTGATCGAAATCGCAGATTTTTTTTTTGTATTTTTGCGCGATTTCCGTTCCCTGACGTGCAATCCACCTCCCGCCCAACCAACCGAGGGGCGCTGCCGTCTGACGTACGGCTCGGAACACGGGGATAGATCCGAGTGGATTAGGAAAGATACGAGGAAAGTTAGTTTTGTGCTAAATGGATTAGTATCGAAACTTTCAAAGTGTTAGAAGAAGAGTTAGAAGTAATTTGTAAAGATCATTGTAGTTTGAATATAGTACCCGAAATGGTTTATGTTGGGCAAAGTTCGAACTACAATGCTCTAAGGATAGAGGAATATAGTTTCTAGTAATCCTAAGGGGTACATGGATATTCAGGCGGCCTAGAAGGGCCTGGCTATCAATTTCACCCTTAAGAAGATTATGGATAAAGACAAGCATCGACCTACGATTAGCGAGGGATGGCAAATTGATTAGTAAGAGTCTACTTTTATAACAGGGAAGGTGTATATTTGCATCCCAGTTGAGACCGCGGAGAGCAAATATTAAAAAATTCTTTTGGATGGATTCAATAAGGCACTGGTCAACCCATACTGGGGGTCCCAGATACGTGATCCATATTCCAGAATCGGAGGAACTAAAGAAATAAAAAGTGTTTTGGTAACATAGGGGTCGTTAAATTCCTTCGTCCACCTTTTAATGAAACCAAGAACTCCTCTAGCTTTATTAACCATAGAGGAAATATGGTCGGAAAACTTATGTTTTGCATAGAGTAGGATGCCAAGATCTTCAACTGCATTAATTCTTTCCAGAGCTACACCATGCAAAGTATAAGTGGCAACTTTAGGTCTTAGGCGACAGAAGGTCATTGCTTTGCACTTAGATCCATCCAGATTTAATAAGTTTGCAGAGCACCAGTTTTGAAAATTATTACGGTCAGATTGCAGTTTCACCTGGTAGGAGGCATCGGTATATTGCAGACAGAGTTTGACATCATCTGCATACATAAGTACTAGGGATTCATTAACAACCAAGGGAAAGTCGTTAATGAATAAAGTAAAAAGTAACGGACCAAGGTGGGTCCCCTGAGGGACCCCGGAGGAAGCATAGACTAAAGCATACACTGAATTTTTAAAAAGAACTCGTTGCGTTCTACCTGTGAGGTAACTCATAATCCAACCCAGGAGATCAGTAGGAAAACCGATAAGATCGAGTTTTTCTAAAAGAAGGCCGTGATTCACGGAGTCAAATGCTTTACTAAAGTCAGTGTAAATGACATCCGTCTGAAGTTTATTTTGGAAACCATAAAAGTCATTGCTATTAGTTCTTAAGTATTTTTTAAATAATCCTAATTTGATATATTTTAGATTAGAAAGGTTCCTTGTATACCAAGGGGGCTTATCCGCCATAGCCGTATACCGCAACGGAACAAAGCGATCAAAAATTAGGTTTAATGTACTATAAAATATATCTAGAGCAGTCGACATATCGGTGCATGCGTACAAATCGGACCAGTCAAATTCTGAAATAAAGTTATTCATTTTTTTAATGTCGGCTTTACGAAGACATCGAATTTTCTTAACTGCGTAATTGTTCTTAGGCTAAGTGCATAGCCCCGTATCGATCGTAAGATCTAATGTTGATAATGAGAGGTGGAGCTCTGTATATGGATACGGCGTCCGTATCAGAGAGAAAGCACAGATCGAGCAAACGACCTAAAGAATTCCCTATATAATTAATTTGAGCCAGTGACATGTCTAACATGCCAGCAGTAAGGTCGTGATGCGACGTAGGTGTTAAAGCTAAGGTTTTATCGTTCATGGACCAAGCCACCTGGGGTAGGTTGAAATCACCCAACACCACCAGCTGATCCATGTCCGATAACATAGAGAAGACAGACTGAATGGCTGCTAGGTGCCGCTCATATGTCAAGGAATCGGACTTAGGCGGAATATAAGAGCAAGTGAAATATAAATTTAACCTAGACAATGAGATTTTTACTGTGACAAATTCTAAGTCTCCAGTTTGAAGATTTATCACCTCGGAAGCAAGATTAGGAGTCCACTGAAATTAAGACTCCACCACCATTTCCGAGGAATCAATCAAGCCTATATATTGTGTACCTACTGGGGGAAACTTCAGAATTAAAAATTTCTGGAGCTCGAAATATGGGCTTTTACCGGTGTCGTCACGATTGGAGTGGTAGACGGCAGCGGTGACAATGAAGGAGACTGTTGAACATCAGACGGTGGGAGAAGGAAGTTACTTGCATTACCGTCGATAACCGCCGGCGGCAAACGGGACGTTTTTTTGCGCTTAGGAGACTCATTCAACAGTTGTAAATTTATGAACTGAGTGTCCAGCGCAGAAAACAGGTCGTTAGCTTTTCGAAAAGCAACCAATACCTGACCGAACCCATTTTTAGTCTTCCGCATAAAAGATCTAATTTCCTTCTGGGCCTCACGACATCTGTCACAACAGTGGTGTAAGCCAGAGTCGAAACGACCCAAAGCATTCGGTGGTGGCTGACTTAAACCCTGCACACTTGGAGTGCGCAATGTTATCACACAGCCAACAGTGGACGCTTACTTGGTCAACCGACACAATTTTATTGCATTTTTTAATGCAACAGATAATATCAGACATTTTGGCAAATAATTAGTAAAATGTAAACCACTGTGCCAGAAAAATATTATAGGGAAGAAGAAAGGAGTTTGAGAGAAACAGTTAGGGGCAAGAGAGTAAGCGAGAGAGAGTTGTATAAGAGAGGGAAAGAGTGCGTTTTCGAGAGCTACAAGCCGGTGGGAGATATAGAAAAGAGATCTACAGATGTTGTGCTGGAGAGGTAAGCGGTGAAAGTTCTGTTACTAATAGCACAAAGTAAAGTAAAAAAAATATGTTAGAATACAGACCACAGTTGTTGATATTTGTTTGCAATAAATGCTTTATGCAAACAGATAACAATAAATGCACTGCACGACGCGGAATCTAAAGACGGTATTTTCAAGTAGATAAACGTTTGCAAAAAAGTAGCAAAAACGAGGTGATTCGGGAATAAATTCAAAGATTAAATCGTTCGAGAACACGCAAAAGCTAAAAACACAACCGTTCGCTTTAAAAGAGAAGTGAACGTAATTAACGTATTTTTTCAATCGGAGATGGAGAAGCCATATCATGTAAATATGCTGTTTTTGAAAGATGTAGGAAGTGGACATTATATGCTAATTACAAATATTTCAAGGTATGTATCATACAATATAAACTATATAATATACTAAATAATATAAAATAAAATATATAGATTATTTAGAATTCAAAACGGTTTAAAGGTCATATTTTGGGGGGCCGAGATAGTTTAACGAGCGCCAGTAGTTCATTCCAATATTTGCTTGATTCAGGTGTGGTTGCTGAAAAGAAGAGGCCACCCCGATCCCGGAGTTTGACGCGGGCTACTGTAGTCAAGTGTACGAATGAGTTTTATAGCAAGTAAAGGTTACAGAATTTTAGGCTTTGAGTGACGACGCTCTCCTCGAGTGTTCCAAGTCGGGCGATGGTCCTCACAGGGGGCGGCGATGACTCCTCCGCGGTGTGGGTACGCGCCCGTAGTGGAGGGTGAGGCTGAAGCGGCAGGAATAGGGTTCCGATGGTCACTTAGGTTGGGGCCGAACCGCTCCCCAGTTATGCTATATACAAAGTAGGATGAGATCCGTAAACCTACATGTGGAGAGAGGGGTAGAGATACGTAAACCTGCTAGTTAAGAGATGGGTGTAGACTTCTGTCGACCCACTACAAGAGAGAGAGAGAGAGAGAGAGGCGGAGAGAGATGTAGAGATCCGGAGACCCAGTACAAGAGACGGTATAAGGATTCAGAGACCCGCTACAAGAGACGATTGTACAGTTCCGGAGACCCGCTATAAGAGAGAGCGAGAGAAAGAGGTAGGGGTCCGGTGACCAGCTACATGAGATAAGTATGGGGATTCTAGTAATCCTAAGGGGTACATGGATATTCAGGCGGCCTAGAAGGGCCTGGCTATCAATTTCACCCTTAAGAAGATTATGGATAAAGACAAGCATCGACCTACGATTAGCGAGGGATGGCAAATTGATTAGTAAGAGTCTACTTTTATAACAGGGAAGGTGTATATTTGCATCCCAGTTGAGACCGCGGAGAGCAAATATTAAAAAATTCTTTTGGATGGATTCAATAAGGCACTGGTCAACCCATACTGGGGGTCCCAGATACGTGATCCATATTCCAGAATCGGAGGAACTAAAGAAATAAAAAGTGTTTTGGTAACATAGGGGTCGTTAAATTCCTTCGTCCACCTTTTAATGAAACCAAGAACTCCTCTAGCTTTATTAACCATAGAGGAAATATGGTCGGAAAACTTATGTTTTGCATAGAGTAGGATGCCAAGATCTTTAACTGCATTAATTCTTTCCAGAGCTACACCATGCAAAGTATAAGTGGCAACTTTAGGTCTTAGGCGACAGAAGGTCATTGCTTTGCACTTAGATCCATCCAGATTTAATAAGTTTGCAGAGCACCAGTTTTGAAAATTATTACGGTCAGATTGCAGTTTCACCTGGTAGGAGGCATCGGTATATTGCAGACAGAGTTTGACATCATCTGCATACATAAGTACTAGGGATTCATTAACAACCAAGGGAAAGTCGTTAATGAATAAAGTAAAAGTAACGGACCAAGGTGGGTCCCCTGAGGGACCCCCGGAGGAAGCATAGACTAAAGCATACACTGAATTTTTAAAAAGAACTCGTTGCGTTCTACCTGTGAAGGTAACTCATAATCCAACCCAGGAGATCAGTAGGAAAACCGATAAGATCGAGTTTTTCTAAAAGAAGGCCGTGATTCACGGAGTCAAATGCTTTACTAAAGTCAGTGTAAATGACATCCGTCTGAAGTTTATTTTGGAAACCATAAAAGTCATTGCTATTAGTTCTTAAGTATTTTTTAAATAATCCTAATTTGATATATTTTAGATTAGAAAGGTTCCTTGTATACCAAGGGGGCTTATCCGCCATAGCCGTATACCGCAACGGAACAAAGCGATTGTTCTTAGGCTAAGTGCATAGCCCCGTATCGATCGTAAGATCTAATGTTGATAATGAGAGGTGGAGCTCTGTATATGGATACGGCGTCCGTATCAGAGAGAAAGCACAGATCGAGCAAACGACCTAAAGAATTCCCTATATAATTAATTTGAGCCAGTGACATGTCTAACATGCCAGCAGTAAGGTCGTGATGCGACGTAGGTGTTAAAGCTAAGGTTTTATCGTTCATGGACCAAGCCACCTGGGGTAGGTTGAAATCACCCAACACCACCAGCTGATCCATGTCCGATAACATAGAGAAGACAGACTGAATGGCTGCTAGGTGCCGGTCATATGTCAAGGAATCGGACTTAGGCGGAATATAAGAGCAAGTGAAATATAAATTTAACCTAGACAATGAGATTTTTACTGTGACAAATTCTAAGTCTCCAGTTTGAAGATTTATCACCTCGGAAGCAAGATTAGAGTCCACTGAAATTAAGACTCCACCACCATTTCCGAGGAATCAATCAAGCCTATATATTGTGTACCTACTGGGGGAAACTTCAGAATTAAAAATTTCTGGAGCTCGAAATATGGGCTTTTACCGGTGTCGTCACGATTGGAGTGGTAGACGGCAGCGGTGACAATGAAGGAGACTGTTGAACATCAGACGGTGGGAGAAGGAAGTTACTTGCATTACCGTCGATAACCGCCGGCGGCAAACGGGACGTTTTTTTGCGCTTAGGAGACTCATTCAACAGTTGTAAATTTATGAACTGAGTGTCCAGCGCAGAAAACAGGTCGTTAGCTTTTCGAAAAGCAACCAATACCTGACCGAACCCATTTTTAGTCTTCCGCATAAAAGATCTAATTTCCTTCTGGGCCCCACGACATCTGTCACAACAGTGGTGTAAGCCAGAGTCGAAACGACCCAAAGCATTCGGTGGTGGCTGACTTAAACCCTGCACACTTGGAGTGCGCAATGTTATCACACAGCCAACAGTGGACGCTTACTTGGTCAACCGACACAATTTTATTGCATTTTTTAATACAACAGATAATATCAGACATTTTGGCAAATAATTAGTAAAATGTAAACCACTGTGCCAGAAAAATATTATAGGGAAGAAGAAAGGGAGTTTGAGAGAAACAGTTAGGGGCAAGAGAGTAAGCGAGAGAGAGTTGTATAAGAGAGGGAAAGAGTGCGTTTTCGAGAGCTACAAGCCGGTGGGAGATATAGAAAAGAGATCTACAGATGTTGTGCTGGAGAGGTAAGCGGTGAAAGTTCTGTTACTAATAGCACAAAGTAAAGTAAAAAAAATATGTTAGAATACAGACCACAGTTGTTGATATTTGTTTGCAATAAATGCTTTATGCAAACAGATAACAATAAATGCACTGCACGACGCGGAATCTAAAGACGGTATTTTCAAGTAGATAAACGTTTGCAAAAAAGTAGCAAAAACGAGGTGATTCGGGAATAAATTCAAAGATTAAATCGTTCGAGAACACGCAAAAGCTAAAAAACACAACCGTTCGCTTTAAAAGAGAAGTGAACGTAATTAACGTATTTTTTCAATCGGAGATGGAGAAGCCATATCATGTAAATATGCTGTTTTTGAAAGATGTAGGAAGTGGACATTATATGCTAATTACAAATATTTCAAGGTATGTATCATACAATATAAACTATATAATATACTAAATAATATAAAATAAAATATATAGATTATTTAGAATTCAATACGGTTTAAAGGTCATATTTTGGGGGGCCGAGATAGTTTAACGAGCGCCAGTAGTTCATTCCAATATTTGCTTGATTCAGGTGTGGTTGCTGAAAAGAAGAGGCCACCCCGATCCCGGAGTTTGACGCGGGCTACTGTAGTCAAGTGCACGAATGAGTTTTATAGCAAGTAAAGGTTACAGAATTTTAGGCTTTGAGTGACGACGCTCTCCTCGAGTGTTCCAAGTCGGGCGATGGTCCTCACAGGGGGCGGCGATGACTCCTCCGCGGTGTGGGTACGCGCCCGTAGTGGAGGGTGAAGCTGAAGCGGCAGGAATAGGGTTCCGATGGTCACTTAGGTTGGGGCCGAACCGCTCCCCAGTTATGCTATATACAAAGTAGGATGAGATCCGTAAACCTACATGTGGAGAGAGGGGTAGAGATACGTAAACCTGCTAGTTAAGAGATGGGTGTAGACTTCTGTCGACCCACTACAAGAGAGAGAGAGAGAGAGAGAGGCGGAGAGAGATGTAGAGATCCGGAGACCCAGTACAAGAGACGGTATAAGGATTCAGAGACCCGCTACAAGAGACGATTGTACAGTTCCGGAGACCCGCTATAAGAGAGAGCGAGAGAAAGAGGTAGGGGTCCGGTGACCAGCTACATGAGATAAGTATGGGGATCCGGAGATTCAGTACAAGAAACAAGTGTAGACATCCGGGGACCCACTACAAGAGACGAGTGTATAGATCCGGATACCCGCTACAAGAGACGGTATAGGGATCCGTAGACCCGCTACAAGAGAGAGAGAGAGAGACAGAGAGGTAGGGATCCGCAGACCCGGTTTTTAGGATCCACCACTAGTCCGGACAAAAAGGAATATCGCTGTCGCCAGTAGCTCTCAACACGCATAGTGAACTTATCGGAAACCAGTCCTCCTTATATAACCCTTCGGCTGGAGTCAGTGTGACCGTTTTCGTTAATCCCTGGGTAGTATGACCGTTCCCTCAGATCAGCAATGTGCCCGTTCATCGTAGATTAGGCGCGCCCGCGCGTTTTAATTCAAAGTGTCTGGTTCTTTGTCTCTTACAATATATCTCTTCTTATATAATAATCTATATTTGCCTTCATGGGCGTCATTAGGGGTCTCAGAAAGGATCACAATGGCTGTGTAACGTTTGTCTAAGTTTCTCTGGATCCGAGGATTCTGGTCTAAGACATAATACTGTTTGTAGCGGAATAGTGTCCAGGTTACCGGTATTACACAAATGAACTCGGGAGTTTTTACAATACCGCGTAAAGCTTTAAGCACGCTGACTTTGAATGCGTACTGAACCGGAGAAATATTGAAGTAGGCCTAAAATTATTCAATTTCTTTTATCTTTTAAACTATCACATACCCATAGATAAATTTGTAATAAAACAAGAGGAAACGCTTTAGTCGAGTGCCGCGACTATAAGATACCCGTAACTGTTTTACACAATTTTAAAATATTAATTTTGCTTGTGGAAATTTACAAGGCGCCACCTATTGTCAGAGGAAGTATGTTGAGTATGCTTATAGTGACTTCACTGCCCATGTGAGGCCTTATAACCTTAATTTCTTTATAAAAAGTGAAATAATGTTCAGATTTTAAAAATCTTTGGTAAATCGATAGATATTAATAAAAATAAGTTATGCAAGGTCAAACGAAGGCATTCATAATAATATTATAGACGCCACAGTTTTCCGCGATTTGTAAGAGTTAGAGTGGGCGTGGCCAGATGCAACTTCGTGGCAAGTTGCAGAGCCATCCCTTTAATACGCGTTCCTAAGCAAAATTTTGTAACTGGTATAGTTTCCAAGATTTTTGCATTTTTGGTTTTTCGGGTTTTGTGGGCGTTAGAGTGGGCGTGGCTTGATAGGAAAAAACCATTCGCATTAGAAGCATCATAAAAACCTACATGCTTGATCCGAACTTTCTATCAATTATAGTTACTGAGATATCAACTTTTCTAGAAAATCCGAAAACCGTCTTTTAAGCCTTGTGGGCGTATGGGTGAGTGTGGCCGGATAGTAGAACCACTATAAGATGCGCTAGCATCTAAAGATTATACTTTCTGAATTTCAACTTTCCAGCTCCAATAGTTCCTGAGATTTCAGCAATTTTAGTATATTGCGATTTGTGGGCGTTAGAGTGGGCGTGGCAGGATGCTGTAATAAACTTGCGCTGTCCCGGGACCTCAAGAATCTTCATGGTTAATCTTAACTTTGTATCTGTTGTAGTTCCTGTTCATACGGACGGACGGACAGACGGACATGGCTCAATCAACTTCGCTATTGATCCTGATCAAGAATATATATACTTTATAGGGTCGGAAACGCTTCCTTCTATCTGTTACATACTTTTCAACGAATCTAGTATACCCTTTTACTCAACGAGTAACGGGTGTAAACAGGCAGTGACGCAGGATCAAATTTTGTAGACTGTCTTGTACAAGGTTTATCAAAATTGCATGATGAGTACTTATATAAGATTAATCCAACCATAATGACTCAAGAAGATGAGTTTGAATTTAAGTATTCATTAAATTGTCATATTTGTAAAAAACTGTTATTAAATGATAGAGTTAGGGATCATTGTCATTGAACAGGCTTATTCAGCTCATTCTAAATGAAATAGTATATACTACGTAAATTCATATAAGTGTTTTCCATAATTTGATTATAATAATTATGATTGTCATTATTGAAGACTTGGCTAAAATTCCCGATAGTATTACTTCAATTACAGTAAATAAAGAACAACATATTTCAGTGTCTAAAATCATAAACACTTTGAATAGAAACCATTTTGAAATTCGATTTCTTGATTTTCTGAAAGGGTATCTTTCCTTGTAAATATTTATATTCAGCTAGTCGACTTGAGGAAACTTTCATACCATTTAAGGCATCTTTCTATAGTAACCTGACGGAAAAGGAATGCTCTCAAGATGATTATGAACACGCGCTTAATGTCTGGTCACAATTTTCCTGTACAAGTCTAAAGGATTATCTAGAGTTTGATTTAAAAACTAATGTTTTCCTTTTTTACTTCTTTGTGGGCACCCATGCTAAAGGTCACAAATATTCAACTAAAGTTATTAGTAGATATCGATATGTACAGATTTATTTTTCCATAGATATACAAAAGAAAATAATAACAGATTATGATTCAACATAGGAATCATCCTGTTTAATGTATTTGGTTCAATGTACCCTTTTATTGTAATCAAATATCAACTTTTTGTAAATAACTACCCACTTATATTCACATTGAAACTAAACGAACCCCACATTGACTCTTTGAGGGTTAAAACGCTATTAAAACGCTCGACAATTGATGCCTTAAGAGTGCTGAACATCGAATAATGATTAATATCATAACGTTTCCTTAAAAGTTTAAATTTTGTATTAAAAAACTCCTGTTTGAAAATTTTTTCGTGTTCTATGACCTGATTTTATGGTTTTGCACATTGCCTTTAATTTAGAAAATTTAGAAAACGTATCAATTACATTTAATAAGTATCGATACCCCTTGTTAGATGTTAAATAACCCCCCATTTCCGTACAAACTGCTTGCCACAGGTCGTTTATTTCCTTCGTACTTGTCTTCGTTGAAAATGTTTGCGAGGCCGTCCGTGCAGCTTATTTACTCTTTTAATCATATTCTTCGAATAGGTGTAGAGGCTACACCTTCTTTTATCTTTTAAAGAACTTTCTCAAGAATTTGATCAGTAATATCTGCTCTCTTGATAGACACTTCTATATTACTTTCAAGATTTGAAATCTTTGCAAGTCGACGGTTATTACTTTGATTTACAGGGTGTCTTAGGTCATCCCTCAACTTTCTGACACACTCATCTGTATGTTGTTTTGTGGTCAAGTCGTTGTCATCTAACGGTTTAATGGGGTTTTGACTCTTTTATTTGGAGCGTTTCAATTAACACAGGTATCAATTAAGAAAGTTTCAATTGATTAAACGCCTCTTTTAAATGATCTGATCGCTCCTTCTCATTAGAATAATGTTCAAACTTGTTAACATACATGACGATTATAAATAAAAATCTTTCTTGTGTTTAAAATATATACTCTAAATTAACAATAATTCCCTTCTCTCGCAGTTCCTTTATTATTAAAGAAATCTCATTATTTTGATTATTTTTACCAGCTGTTTTTGAGGCCACCAAAATTTGTAACCGTTAGACTAGTTCATTCATATCGTTCCAATATATATAGTCATATAACCGAAACCGGGTTTCGTACGAAGTGGAGTGAATGTTGTAGGATTCTCATTATCGTTTTTTATTTTCTTAATAATTTTAGGGTATTTAAATGCCCATGTAGCTTTAATTCGATTATTCACGTTATAACCTAATCTGAACATTTGTTTCTAGTATAATATTTTATATGTTTTTAAATGATCATTTTTGGGGTTGTTTATAAAATTTAAGAGAGTACAGACAAGGGGTTACTTTTCATTTTGATATAATTCACGTTTAATTTTGGCCGCCTCGTTTGTTTTTAAAAATGTCTGCTTTTTATTTTCGTTAACAAGTGCATGTAAAGCTAAAGGTAGGTTTAAATGTTTCCTCCAACTCTATAACGCTTTTATTTTTAACATGTTTGAGGTCATCAAACGTTCTCCTCAAGTCAGATCTCGCTTTTGTTAACTGAGCTAACACATTCATTATTGCAACCTGTATAAATTTAGATAAAGTTTATTTTAAAAATATATGATCTTTATGTAATCAGTCATCAGTTACTCAATCTATTCTGTTTACTATAAACTACAGCATCTAATATTTTTATTACCCCACCCCCATTCATCCCATGAAATAAAAAAATGTATTGTTTATATAGATTTTAAAATTGTACTCATTTTACTTTAAATAACATTTTCGATTATTTTAATATTTTTTTTATGACATATGCAAATAGCGTCCCGCGTTAGATACAACGTGCGTGTTCTCTCGCTTGCCGAAGATGTCTGCCTTTGCCATCTTCCCGCTTTCGTTTTCGCTCCCACACATCAAGAGCGAAAGCGATCAGCTGATTGCTCTTCGCTCCCCGCTCCCAGCTTCCAACACACTGGGACAAGCAGCAAACTTAACATGCCGCCCGCCAATGCTAGACCTAGCATGAGAAACCTTCGCTTGTCTGTTCCATCCTGGTTGTGGGGTAGAATCTAGTATGGGAAAGTAAACAAGAAGTGTGCGCAACAACCTAGATAATTATAATGGAGGTGTGTATGTGAGGGCGCTTATGATCGGATCGGCAGTGGACAGAGCTTTGACACCGAACGCTTCAACCGGCCTTGCTTGGTTTTAAGCGTGACAACTCGAACCAAAGTATCCGTGCCCGGGTGTAGCTCGACGACGCGCCCCAGTAGCCATTGCGACGGCGGAAAACGGTCGTCCTTAATGATGACGAGGTCGCCTAGCTGGAGTCCTTCAGCCTCGCGGTACCACTTGGGCCTCTGCTGTAGATGTGCTAGCCAGTCCCGACTCCAAACCTTCCAGAAATGACGTACCATTTCCTGCTGGATCAGGAACTGCTCCGCGAAGGACTTAGATTGTGGACGAAACTCAGGAGGAGCATGCAGCGAGTCACCAATCAAGAAATGAGCCGGCGTGAGAACCTCTAGGTCGTCTGCGACCGCTGTGAGAGGACAAAGCGGCCGCAAGCTGAGACATGCTTCTATGCTTATAAGGACCGTAGCCAACTCCTCATAGATGAGCCGGCGATCCGCAATGACCCTCTTCAGGTGATGTTTATCCGACTTTACGTTAGCCTCCCACAGCCCGCCGAAATTGGGCGACTGAGGAGGATTGAAGATTAGATTGTCCGCCCCCACAAAGTTGGTTCCGTTATCACTGTAGAGGTGCTGAACCATCACTCTCCTCCTGGTAAATCTGTCCAGGGCCAGCAAAAAATGTTCCGTGGTGAGGCCTGTCACCGCTTCCAAATGCACTGCCTTTGTTGTAAGGCAAATGAAAACGGCAATATACCCCTTGTAGAAGCTGGTGCCTCGAAACCGTGCTGCCTTCAGCTCTATAGCGCCTGTGTAGTCAACTCCCGTTGCAATGAATGGACGACTAGGGGGTTCACTCGATGAAGCGGCAAGTCTCCCATGAGCTGAGCCGAAGCGGAGGGCTGTGCCCGGAAACACTGGACACATTTCCGCACAACTCTGCGAACTGCCTGCCTTCCTGTCACTATCCAGAACCGCTGGCGTGTATGCGCTAAAGTCGGCTGCGCACCTCCGTGCAGAGTCAAAACATACGAGTGCCGAATTACCAGCTCAGTGAAATGATGGGAACTTGGGAATAATATCAGATGCCGGCGCTCACTCTCAGGATGCCTTCCGACAAGTTCGGCGACAAGCTCAAAAGCTTACTTCGCGCAGGTAGCCGTTTACTATCTCTTACTGCAGCCAAATCCATTGGGAACGATTCCCGCTGAACGATGCGCCCTATAGCCCCTAAAGCAAAGTCAAGCTCTTCAATGGTTAGGGGCCGATGCGCCTGCGAACTCTGTGAACTGCCTGCCTTCCTGTCACTATTCAGAACCGCTGGCGTGTATGCGCTAAAGTCGGCTGCGCACCTCCGTGCAGAGTCAAAACATACGAGTGCCGAATTACTAGCTCAGTGAAAAAATGATGGGAACTTGGGAATATTATTGGATGCCGGCGCTCACTCTCAGGATGCCTTCCGACAAGATCGGCGACAAGCTCAAAAACTTACTTCGCGCAGGTAGCCGTTTACTATCTCTTACTGCAGCCAAATCCATTGGGAACGATTCCCGCTGCACGATGCGCACTATAGCCCCTAAAGCAAAGTCAAGCTCTTCAATGGTTAGGGGGCCTATGCGCCTCTTCCCACTGCCGTCAGCATTGTGCCGTGACTCGTACAGCCCGGCTGAAAAAAGAAAATCTGCCACCGAACGACGAAAGCGGGACTGCGTGGTGAGCTCGTACTTTGGCCGCCTTTGCCTCTAGTGCGGCATAGTTGGTGTTGACCTGCTCGAACTCCATTGAAGGCCAGTCGCTCGGACTGCGTGTAAGCCACTCAGAGCCTCGCCACCATAAGCCAAAGCCCTTCAATTCCCCCGGAGACAGTCCCCTTGTCGCACAGTCCGCTGGATTCTCAGCCGTGCCCACATAACTCCATTGCGAGGGCGAAGAATGATCCAGAATGAACGCGACCCTGGTGGCCACGAACGTCTTCCACCTAGTGAGGTCTCCGTACATCCAGTGTAAAAGGATTGTGGTATCCGTCCAGTAGAACGATTCGATGGGTAGGTCGCTTAGCCACTTAGCCGAAGTAAGCCATTTCACCAACTTGAACCGTCGCAGAACGCGTGAAGCTGAGCTGACACTATACATCCAGGGGAATAATTGATCCATCGGTCTAAGCTTATATCGTCGAACCTCAGCAACCCGTACCGAAACGTTCGCCACCGTTCTACGAGGGCGTCCGAAGCCTCGTCGTCACACTCCAGCGCCGACTGAGTGCCATCCGCATGCACTTTCTTTGCCAAGGTTACCTCCTTTAAAATCAGCTTTCTCACGATGATGACTGGTGCGATGAGACCCAGTTGATCGAACAGCCTAGCTATGCTCAATAAAATCATCCGTTTGGTGAACCTAGCTGGAATCTCAAAATTGACCTGAAATTTAAATCAGTCCTTATTCGGGAGCCAATACATCCCTAACGCCTTGATAGGATCCGTAGTGTCCCAGTTTAAAGGAGTCCGGCTGCACTGATGCTCCGCAGGAATCGAGAGCAACAGACTGGACTCGGTGCTAGACCATTTCCGCAACTCCATGCACGCGGATTTTATGGCACCCGATACTTGTGTCCGCTTATCCCTTGCCACCTCCAACGTGTGACCTCCGGAACGAATGTCATCCACATATATTTCGCTCATCAACACCTCTTCCGCCTTGGGAAACGAACGGCGCTCGTCCTTCACCAACTGCTGGATGACCCTGATGGCCGTGAATGGTGCAGACGCCGTCCCAAAGGTTACCGTTGACAAGGCGAAAACGCTGACCCACCCGCTGCTCGCCATAAAATCCGCTGGTATACAACGATGCATCTGCTGGATATCCGCTGCAAAAACGAAACGATATTTCCGTCAATTCAATATGACGTGCGACATGTCGTTTTGATGGGCAGGCACAGTCCACAACACGTCGTTTAGAGAACTTCCGTTGCTAGTCCTAGCGGAGGCGTCGGAAACGATTCTTTGTCTAAGTGCGACATGCCTACCCGTAGAAGTTCGCATCAGCTGCGAACTGCTTTCACTGCCCACCGCCGGCGCTATTTGCTTGAGGGAAAAGTACTCCTCGATCTCCTCGACATATTTGCTCCACCGCTCCGGACTGGTCGACAGACGCCGTTCCAACTGCAAGAACCTATTCAGCGCCACCTGATGCGATCTTCCCAGAGCCATAGTTGGACCAATGTGAGTTTTGAAGGGCCTCCACTTCGAAGAAACGCTGGAGCAATGCCTCGGTGTCCAAGAGCACCCGATGACACCGAACCTGGGTCGCTTCCCGCACTCCATCCGCCAAACCAGATAGGATCCACCCAAGGTGAGTGTTCTGAGCTATAGGCTCACCGGGCAGCCCAATCCTGGTGTCCGGCAACGTGATTTGCGCCAACAGGTCCACACCCAAGAGAAGGTCGACTGGCATCGATCGTGAGAAGTTCGGATCCGCCAGCGGGAGCCCTCGCCGGAGTTCTGGTCTGTCGTTGGCTGCCTGCGCTGTTGATATACGCTCTCCCTGTCTGCCGGTGCACTAGGAGTCGGCGCCACATGATGCGGCGGCACGCCGCTCAGCGACTGGCTATGAGCCGAAATGCAACAATGTGTGATGACGCTGCCCACAATCTCAACAGCCTTTATTTCTCGTGCAGCGCGAAAGGGCATGCGCCTTACTTAGACAATTGATGCATAATTTAGCCATGCTTACTATGTCCTTCCTCTGGTAGCAGTCTAGGGCCAAAAACGTTGAGCAACGATGCAGGATATGGTCGTCGCCGCAGTGGTAACTGGCACCTCTAGGGCGCCTGGCGTTCTCCTGTGCACTCGCAGTCGTTTGGTAGGGTCTGAAGGTCCTGGGCCAGCAGCCTAGTCGAACGACAAGGCTCGGTTCTCCAACGCATCGATTACAACCAGCCGATCGTTTAAAAATGACTCCAACTCTCTGTAGGATGGAGCTGTGGAACAACTTCCCTGATGGTGCTCCCAAGCGTTGAGGGTCTCCTTGGGTAGCCTCGATGCTACGTAGTGTGCCAGGCAGTGCTATGATTCCCCGTCCAAGGCTTGAACGCGGCGGAATGCAGCCAGACAAAAATTGACCGTGCTTAACATCGACCGTATTAACTCTGTGTTGTCCTTCTGTAGCCTAGGCAACGCGCAGATGGCATTCATGTGGTGGGCAAAAACGAGGCGAGGATTGTTGTACCTCTTGATCATCAATCCCCAAGCCTCCGCATAGTTCCCTTCCGTGAGCTGCATCTGACGGATGTCATTATCGCGGTCCCTCGGCAGCGACTCCTTGAGAAAGTGCAACTTCTACACACTACTCAGATTGGCATTGTTGTGGATTAGGCTCGTGAAGGAATCATAATAGCCTGGCCAATCAACACACGCCCCGGAGAACTTCGGAACCGTCATCTGGGGCATGTTCAGCCGCACTTCCGCATCGGCGCCCCCAAACACTGGCGGAGGAGGCGCACAAGCCTCTGGTCCAAGTTTGTCCAAATCCTTCGCAAAAGCGCAATAGGCATCCATGTACCGCTCCTCGAACTCCGACTGGAAATCTTTCGTGGCATAGGCCGACACAGAAAACCCTTCTAGTTTCACGATCACTGAATCCGTCTCCCTAAACGCGGTTCGTAACTCCTCAACTTGTTCCAGCCGTTTCTTCAGAAAAATCCTCGTTTTCCTCGATTGCGAATCCTTCTTAAAATTTTGCAACAGGGATTTCACGGACTGAAATCGTTTCGCCTGCAAGTTAACCAACTGCTCCAAAGTAGGAGCATCCGATCCGGCTTTCATGTTGACCAGTGTAAAACCGAATCGCGCGTAACTCACCACCCCAAATAATAAATTAATAGAAAAACTCAGTAAGTTTTAATTCGCACACAACTTGTCTACTTACTCAGTTATGTATACCAGAATCAACCCCAAGACGAAGCGAAGATCAATGACCGTCTCCAAAGCTCAAAAAACTGTCGTCTTGCGCCTATTTATCGATTATGTTTGCGATGGCAGGGTCCCCTCATGGGCCACCAAGTAAAGCTGTGTCCCTTGTATTTGACTAACAAAGGGTCGTTGTAAGAGGGGTTCCCAGTCAATGCAAAACACAAAAGACAAATTCACAAAATTCACGTTTATTAATATATGACATATGCAAATAGCGTTCCGCGTTAGATGCAACGTGCGTGTTCTCTCGCTTGCCGAAGACGACTGTCCTTGCCCTCTTCCCGCTTTCGTTCTCGCTCCCACGCATCATCCAAAAGTGTGAGAGCGATCAGCTGATTGCTCTCCGCTCCCAGCTTCCAACACACTGGGGCAAGCAGCAAACTTAACACTTGGTACTTCCACGTTTTTCTTTGAATTCATTGTCGATTGAACTGATTTTCGTGCAATTTTAATTGCTTTTGTCTTTTCAATGTTCTAGTAGCAGCGTTAATAACAGTCGACAAATTCGACATCTTTTCCTTTTTACTCATCATCTTCCCTTTACATTTCTTTTTTGTTTTTAATATTCCCATTTTAAATTTTTTCTTTGCTTTCATAATCTTGTTTACAAAACATGCTGCTGCTTTTTCACTAAGAGTGTTGAATGGTGCTTTTACACGTAACCAAGCTTTATCAATTAATATTAAACCTGCAATGTGACGTTCAATTAAAGCCTTTTGAGGGGAATATGCAATACGTGGTCTTTACAAGTCTCATCCAGTTTATTTATTCCTTGATCACCTCCTTTCAAACGTTTTTATAGCTGTGTACCCGGCACACAAAAATGATATCCTGGTATATGGGTTTCACTCGGTAATGTATTAATTAATTTGTTGACTAGACCACCACCTCGTTTACAATTAAAATGACTAATGAAGCGATTACAAAATAGTTTCCCCATTATATTGATGTTTAATCATCAAAGATTTCTCATCGAATGAGGTACATTAACTTAAAGAACGCGTTTAATAAGTAAAAAACAAAAAATTATCCAAAAAATTGTCCAAACGTATTAAAATTCTAGGATATTTATGAGTTTTCTAAAAGGTTTTACAAACATAAATATGAGTACTTGGATATGTTAATAAAACCTATTAAAGGAATGAGATAAGTAGTTATAAAATGCTAGTTCTGGCACAGATTTATGGGCTATTAAACTGTCAATTAAAAAATTAATTAGTGATGAGAAGATGGTTTCTCCACCCCAAACCCCATTATCTGTCTGCCGCGTGTCATTATGGTTTCCCCTCACCCGCCGCAGTTCATGGATTCTGGGACAAAAATCATAAGCCCATAAATTATATTTTTTGTTGATATAAAAATATGTGCACGTGTTCAAAGTAGTAATAAAATTATCACGTTTATGGTCAAGTTATCTTTTATCTTTCCGTCTCTCTGTAATTATGATTTCACCTCACCATCGACAGGTCCTTTTAATTAGTGTGGATTTGATGTTGTTCAATAAAATTTCAGAGTTTGTCGTCACAAACCTCCCCATCGTCCCTCATGTCTGACAGTGTGTCAGTCTGTCTCTGTGTCATTACGACTTCCTTCACCACCCGCAGGTCTATTTAATCAGAAAGTTGTCAAGTTGTTTATCCTGATAAATAGTCACTTCACACGCATGCATCTTAGCATGTTACGGCACCCATTGCACGCGCTGAATGCGGTAGAGCTTCGCGGGTAGTGCGCATCATAAAGGATGGGTGTATATGTGTACATGTCCATGAGAGTGTATATATATTTCCCTTCCCTTATTTATAATAAGTAAAAAAAAAATTTTTTTCGCTTCACTGAAAACGTTTGTTTATTAATTATTGATACGATGAATTATTTTTCTAGCTCCATTCCTTCGATTTACGTAAAAGAGGCATGCCCACGTTTCCAATCTCGAATCACAATAAAGAATGTAAAGAGTTCGCAATTTTTTATTGTTTTCAGATCTTGTGCACCTTTATTCATGAACATAATTATACCCGTTTTTCGTAGAGTAAAAGGGTATATAAGATTCGTTGAAAAGTATAAAGTATATATATTCTTGATTAGGATCAATAGCGAAGTCGATTAATCCATGCCCGCCTGTCGCTATGAACGCTGAGTTTTCCGGATCTATAAGAGATACAAAGTAGAGATTATGAATTGGGATTAAGCATGTAATTTTTGATGTCCCCAATGCAAATTACTTTTTTTACATCTAGCCACGCCTAGCAATGAATCTAATATACCCTTTTACTTTAGGTGAACGGGGTGTTAGTAAATAAAACAAAAACAACCTCTTAAATTGAGTTCTGAATAGAAACTGTTCTTTATTTTTCTGTCCCTGCTTAATCGATTTACATTGTGACACTCGAAACATGACGTGCACTCATAATTTCTTATATTGCTCATAAATTCTTATATTTTATTAGTGTTCATCTGAACATTCTGGCAAGGGCCCGCAGGATTATGAGTTCAAATAACATAAAATGTAATTCTTTTGGTTGCAATACAAAAGTTAGTGGACTGTCTATTGTATATTTTATTCGATACAATTTATTTGCAACTACTCATCTTGCAACTGCCCGGATTTTTATAACTTTATTATTTTTTATTTTATATTTTTACAATTGTTTCTTAAATTAACATATCTTAACATATATGGACAATATTATTAAAATATATGGACAACTGTTAACATTAACGAAGTAATTCACGTAACTTTAATTTATGCGTCTTTAGATCATTAATTTTGTTTAACAGGTTTTTAATAACTGCTGTGTGGTTAACTAAAGGTGTACCTAACGGATTCTAAATAACTTTAGGTATCGCGCTCATGTCTCCTATGTGTGACAACGCCAGTGTCCCTTGATCCCTTGATGACCAAGATATCATTATCTGTTCGAGCAGTACAATCAGATCTAATTGTTAAAATCCCTTGTTCCGGTAAATCAATTATTTCTAACTTCGAGTTGCTGCATTGAACTCGAGCCTTTGTATTAACCTGAACTTTAATCGGCCAAATACATCTTCGGTCAAATTCAACCCAATATGATTATCGTCAGTGATTGCATTGTACTTACACTTTGACGCTCTTTTTGATTTAAGAGGCGTTAGCCTCAGCATGTTAGTATTTAATCGACCATGATTGATGTCATTTAATAGGTTTATGATCCCGGAATGTATTTTTTCGAAATCATTTATTATATTGGCTAACTGTTTTGTAATCATGAAAAAGTTTATAGATATTTTGTACACAAAATACGATTCTTTTAGAACCGCAGTTATATTTTCAATTTTGGTATTCGTGCCTTTAAAGTTGGCATTGATACCATCCGTCGTATTTTTCAAGATATTAGCTTTAGAATCGCCTAAGGATGTTTGCTTCTTACTCAATTCGTTCAGACTTTGCTGGTTGCTAACTAAATTTCTCATGTTATTTTCCATTTGGACTCTATCATCTTCGTCCATTATTACAAATAATATATTATATAGTGATTTCATAAATCCAAAAGGAGCTCGCTAATTTCTTGTTTTACATTGTCACATGAAAAGTTTGTTATTCTATTCCAAGTGCGAGATCTTCCTTTCTTTATTATCCAACACTAAAGGGCACTGATCTTCGAAACTACGAAGTTTTTCGCAAACCACTCTCATTTTTGGTAATAATTCCTTACATTTATTTAACATTTCAAAATAGGTATCCATATTATTGTACATTACTAAATTCCAAGAAGCAGCTACGATTTCTACATCTCCCATTGGGTCAAGATAGATTGCTGACGTTTTGTTTATTTTTTCTATCGCATAATTTGGCTGAAGCGTTAGAAAATTGACAGAATATAAATAATAGCATAGCTACTAGAAAACTATGTTTCGTCATTTTCCACGTACCTCTTGCTTGCCTTTTCGGTTTTTTCTGCTCAGGTTCAGACTCAACCTTGTCAACAGCCTATATTCCCTCTAAGGGACAAATTTTTGTGATGGATCTAGTGATATAACCATCTTGAGTTTTAAGCTCTACCACTCTGACCTTTCCATCTTTGCCTATATGGACTTTTTCTACTTTTCCCATTGGCCACCTGGCTGGATGACTGTTTTCATCTTTCAAAAGGACAATTTGTCCTTCCGTAATATTTGGACTTTCCCTTTTCCATTTGTTCCTTTCTTGCAGAGTATGTAAGCACTCTTCTTTATATTTAACCCAGAAATCTCTTTTCATTTTTATGCCCGTTACTCGTAGAGTAAAAGGGTATACTAGATTCGTTGAAAAGTATGTAACAGATAGAAGGAAGCTTTTGCGACCCTATAAAGTATATATATTCTTGATCAGGATCAATAACGAAATCGATTGAGCCATGTCCGTCTGTCCGTCCGTCCGTCCGTCCGTCCGTCCGTCCGTCCGTCCGTATGAACGCTGAGATCTCAGGAACTATAGCAGATACAAATCTGAGATTAAGCATGAAGATTCTTGAGGTCCCGGGACAGCGCAAGTTTATTACAGCATCCTGTCACACCCACTCTAACGCCCACAAATCGCAAAAAACTAAAATTGCTGAAATCTCAGGAACTATTGTAGATGGAAAGTTGAAATTCAGAAAGTATAATCTTTAGATGACAACGCATCTTATAGTGCTACTACTATCCGGCCACACCCACCCATACGCCCACAAGGCTCAAAAGACGGTTTTCGGATTTTCTAGAAAAGCTGATATCTCGGTAACTATAAGAGATAGAAAGTTCGGATCAAGCATGTATGTTTCTATGATGCTCCCAATGCGAATTGTTTTTTTTTCCGATCACGCCACGCCCACTCTAACGCCCACAAAACCCGAAAAACCAAAAATGCAAAAATCTCGAAAACTATAAAAGCTACACAATTTTGCTTAGGAACACGTATTTAAGAGATGCGTCTGCAACTTGTCACGAAGTTGCATCCGGCCACGCCCACTCTAACGCCCACAAACCGCGGAAAACTGTGGAGTCTATAATATTATTATGAATGCCTTTGTTTGACCTTGTGTAACTTTTTTCTGTTAATATCTATCGAGTTACAAAAGATTTTTCAAATCGGAACATTATTTCGCTATTTATGAAGAAATTAAGGTTATAAGGCTCCACATGGGCAGTGACGTCACTATAAGCATACTCAACATACTTCCTCTGACAATAGGTGGCGCCTTTTGAATTTCCACTAGCAAAATTAATATTTTAAAATTGTGTAAAACAGTAACGGGTATCTTATAGTCGCGGCACTCGACTATAGCGTTTCCTCTTGTTTGGATTAGTTTCCACCGATTTTCATTTAATTTCATTCTTTCATTTTCAATAAAGAACTAATTTTCAACTATTTCTAGCGGTGGTCTACCGATCAAGAAATGCCCTGGTCTCGAGTTTAACATGCTTCTATTTGACATAAAAGCGTTGACATCTCTTCGTATGTCAGACTATTTTCCTCGATAATCCTTTTCATGGATTTAACTCCAGCTTCCCAAATACCTGCCGAGGGGATAAAATGCCAATCTATCCTATCTTTTTCCAGGTGCGCTGCATTCATCGTGTTTTCCTTGATTGCCTTAACTAGCTCTTGGTCTAACTTTCTTGAATCTTCTACGAAATTTGTCCCGTTATCCGAATAGATATTGGCACATTAACCTCTTCTAGCAACAAATCTTCTGAGCGCTGCTGGAAATGCATCCGAGGTTAGATCACTGACCACTTCTAAATGTATAGCTTTGGTGACCATACAAACAAATACAGCAATTACCCCTTAAACGTCTTTATTCCACGATTCTTGGAACATTTAACGATATAGGGACCTGCATAATTTATTCCTGTATTTAAAAATCAATAACCCAATACTTTCTTTGTATATAATTACGCATCAGATTTATGGCTCCATGAAGAGTTTCTTTGTGAACATTTTTTTATTACCAAGTTTGTTAAATGGCACTTGTCTAAGATTATTGGATGATTTATTTCAAATTCAGCACAGGAGTTTTAGCCTCCTTCCTTTAATAAGAAGAATACCGCCCTCATCCAAAAACGGATTCAACGACAATATTATATTATTTGTCCCAATTTCTTTGTTTATTATAGGGCACTTTATCTCTAGACTGAATTGGTATTCTTGCGGTTTCTTTATAACTATCTTTTCTGCTTGTTTTAATTCCCTTACAGATAGATGGCAAGGATAAGCTTCCTTCTTAATTTTAATTTGAATGAATCTTGTTATGTAAGTATACTATTACGCGGATAATTTTGTCAAGGCTGGAAAACTTCTCAAATAAATTATAAATGGGATCATTTATTATTTATAGTTGAATTTATCAATATAATATAATTTAATATATCAATTGCTGGCAAGGCCAGTGCTTTTTGGATTCAGCTAGTCGGAGCCTTCCACCAAAGATTATTTGCAATCAATTGTCTAGAACTAATTCCCCTAGATGCTAAGTCTGCAGGATTTTCTTCTGACTTCATATAATTGCATTCGGTATTTGATAATTTCCGAATGTCATCTGTTCTTCGTCTAATAAACTTGAACTTACTATCACCATTGTTAATCCATGCCAAAGTGATAGTAGAATCACTCCATGCATAGACTTCTACTTGATTATCAATGGATTCTATAATTCTTTTGATCAACTCACTAAGCAAATGCGCTGCACATAACTCTAGCTTGGGAATAGTTTTTCTATTTTTAATAGGATCGACTCTACTTTTGCTGGCTATTATGTTAACAAATTTTCCCACCTTAGCATACACTTCTGCTGCATATGCCCTTTCGGAAGCTTCAGCAAATCCATGAAGCTGTATTACCGAACAATTCTTGGAACTAATCCATCTCGGGATTCGAATTTCTTCTAAATACAATAAATGTTCTTTATAATTTTCCCAATATTCTTTGTCTTCATTAGATAATTCCTGATCCCATTCACTCTTATTTAACAGGAGTTTTTGAATAAAAAGTTTTCCTGAAATAGTCACAGGAGCCAGCCATCCTAAAGAATCATATATTTTTGATAATATTGATAATACTGCCCTTTTGTTAGTTATTTTAGATTCTCCTCAATTTAAATAAATCCTTCCGAGGTTCCCATTGAAGCCCCAATGTCTTACCACTTTCATTTTCACCAAGAGTAAGAACTTTGTTGTCTTCGTGTCCTCTACAGTTTTTATTATTTTAAGTCTGTTGGAAATCCACTTCCTTAAACTGAAACCTACTATTGGTAGTTCTCGTGAAATAAATTAAATTACATTATTGGCATCTTCTACGGTATCAGCCCCAGTCATTAGGTCGTCCATATAGAAATCATTCCTAATTATTTTACTTAAATTTTTGTTTTTGCATTTATCAGCAATTTCTACAAACACTCTAGTAGCTAAATATGGTGCTGATGCTGTACCATATGTGACTGTTGTCAGTTTGTATTTCTAAATTTTTTCATCTGGAGACTGTCTCCATAAAATGTATTGATATTGTTGATCATTATCATTCCCCAGAAATAAATATTCCCATTTTCTCCACTTTATGATAATGTCAAAAATATCTTTTTGAACTCGTGGACCAACCCACATTATATAGTTTAAACTTTTGTCAAAAACTACTCTTAATTTAATCGTCGGGCTTGAATCTCTAATCACAGCCTGGTGCGTTAAAAAATACTTAGCTTTGGTCTGCACTTCGACCATATGTATGTCTTAAATCCATATATTCATTTATGAATTTAGTATAGTCTAACCTTAGTTTTTTATTTCTGTTTAATTTTTTCTTTAGATTCACAACACGAGCCATTGCTTGTTTCTTTGAGTCCCCAATGGTGACATCATCTTGTAATGTATAGTCCATCTGAGTCTTTTGTGGTAGGTTTTGTGAACTTCTTTTCACATATCTCGAATTCGATATCAATTCCTCTACTTTCCAATATCGATCCATATCTTTTAGGTCGTAGTGGTTGCTACTATTCTCTGTTCTCCTTTGGATTTTCTGAATCCAGATCTTGTTTTCACCAAGAAGCCCGTTTATTTTTGCCAATCCATTCTTTAGAATGTGAGTGTATAAATCTGCTCCTATAATGATATGAATACGGCTTGGTTCATTGAAATCACGGTCAGCTAATTTGTAGTTCTTCCATTTATCTTTGTCAACATCAATTGTGTTGCTTGGAAGAGCTTTCATTAGTTTTGGGAGTATTAATGCTTCAATTCTTATAGTTTTTTGAGAATTGTTACTTTTAATGAAGAGATTCATTTTGTGTTTTGATATGCACTTACGAGATTTCATTTTCGGTCATTTTAGAATTTGTGCACATTCTTCTGATATTATTGTGCTTTGTAACCCTAACTTAATTTGTATTTTAGCCGTAGCAAATAAGGCTTGATTCGACGCCTTGAGTGTATTTACTTTTTCTCTCTCTTTTTTGGAAATTAATATAAAGCATGCTGTGATGATTTGTATTGAAAATTGAGCATGAAATTTCGCCCTGCCATTTATTGTTAAATAAGTATTTTAAACATTTAAAACATAAGGAAGCTTTCTTAACTTTTTCCTTCATATAATATATATTGTTTTTTTCATATAATATAATTGAAGACCCTCTTTGTTAAATTTTTTAATTATTATATTTGCAAAGATATTATATGAACCTCGTCAGAAATTTGCGCCTTTAATTTTATCATGTGAATTGACTCGATTATAGTTTCAATAAACATTTTAACTGCTTCTCTGAGTTAACATTTAAATTTTTAAGCTCAATAAGACGGTCCAACTGTTCGAAAAACATTTTCCGTTTATTTTCGTACCGCTTGGTTTATAGTTCCCAAGCGGCTTCATAATTTTTCCCCTGATCCCAACAATAAGTGAGAAATCACATTCATGGCTTCTCCCTTAAGTGGGATCATAAGGTAATTAAATGTTAGGGACGGACTCAAGTCTTCCCTTAAATGAATGAGTTCATTGAAAAACTCATAAAACAGGTCCCAATCTTTGGAAAGCGCTTTAACTGTTTACTGGCTTCGGTTATTTCTACCTGCCTTTTAATAAGGGTAAGTGTCTCAGCAGACATCATCTTAATTATTTTTAACTTAAATACAATAAGGAAAAAATACTTGTTAAATTTGACTTAGCTGCTGCTTCTGTTTTCGCCGCTGTCCGCTGTGGTTGCTGTAGCTTGCTCGATGTCGCTGCTGCTGTCGTTCGTTGTTGTAGATGGTTTCTAGTTCTTGCTGTAGCCTGATTATTTTTGCCGCTGCTGTAGTTGTTGTAGACTGTTTCTTGTCGCCTCTGCTGTAGTTATTGTCAACTGAAGCTTCTCTGTTACTGTTGTTTTTCTACCTGCTGCAGCTTGTTTTTGTTGTAGTTCGACCTTCTGGTAACGTCTCATTGTTGTAGCTGTCGTTGGTCTGTTGACTGTATCTTGTCGCCGCTGCTGTAGTTTATCGCCTTTTTATAGCGCGTGAATATTTTGTCGTAGTATTGATTTTCAATGTATATATATAAATCTTTTTTAAACTATTTGTTGTCATTGTTTAATTTTTGTGGAGTAGATGCTTTTTTTTAACTACTGTTGTCACTTTTTCGATGTTTTGGCCTCGAATACGCCAGATTTTCGATGGTTTTCAATGCCTCGAAAACGCCAAAACATATTTTCTCGATGGCAGTTTTATATTAAAATATATTTATATTATATTTATTTTATATATATTATATATATTTATTTTTGTTTTTATTTAACTTTTTCGATTTTTTGACCACAATTTGCGTTTTCCACAATTTTTTATTTTTAATTGTCTTGTTTTTTATGGGAAACTGCAAAGTTGAGGAAGGACCAAAATGAACAGGGTGTTAGTAAATAAAATAAAAACAACCTCTTTCGTTCAGATCTGAATTGAAACTGTTCTTTATTTTTCTAAGTCTCTGCTTAGGAAAAATAAAATTGAATAAAAATAAATTTTATTCTAATCTTATATATGGTCTACGCAGAGACCGCATCTGCTTGCCTGCGCGGGAGGGTTATCTGTTGACCCCTGTGTCGGCAATCTTGGTGCAGCGTGATATTTTGGGTAGGCTCAAGTGGCCTGCACTCACAGATTACAAGTGCTCACACTGCAACCTTGTTGGTTGCCAATAGCAGATCATAACTTATGGATCTTAATCGATTTACATTGTGACACTCGAAACATGACGTGGACTGGGCTCATGAATTCTTATATTTTATTTGTGTTTACTGAACACTACGAGTAACGGGTATAAAAACTACGCAGTAATTCTTATTATCTTTGATAGAGCGTGTTGTTATTGCGTTACTAGACCACAAAGATCAGAATGAACAACAAACAGTGGACTTGTAATATTTTCCTTGTAACCTTTCCTTTAAACTAGATTGCTTGCGTTTAATGTAAGCCTCGCATAATTCGAAATCAATATCTTTTTGTTTTAAATCAATATTTTTTAAAATATAAATTTCTTCAAAAAGACTATTTCTTTTTATTACTTATTTTCCTACACTGCTTATTCTTAGCTAATCTTTCATGCCATAATCGGTACTATTTTACTGTTCAATTAAAATTTTATAATAGGAACATAGGAACTCACACATTGCATTAAATGTTAATTTATCATTTTTAGATACTTTTACACCTTCACGGTTATAGAAGATAGTAGGCTGTGTGGAATATCCTTGCAATAAAAAACGTTTCGCATGGTGATTTGATTTCCGCAGTTGTTTAGGCTGAACACTACTTTGGCTGTAGCATAGATAAACTCTCCGCGTTTGGCAATCTCGATGGACATATATACATATACATATAAATATATATAAATGTTTTTTATTACGGTATTTACGAAAACCGTCGTCGCATGCAGACGTGTATTTATTGTGCTCCGGGAAAAAGTATTTAATAAAAACATAAGAGTGCAGTGTGTGGTCATGTAAATGTTCAACAACATGAAAAGACGCTTTCAGCGATGAAATCGCTAATGTTTTTATTGATTAATTAATTAATTAATATAAAACATAACACTTAAATCTATAACAAACTCAACTTCGATTGCATGAGTCTAAACGACGTTCGCACACAACGTTAATGTGGACAAGACGGGAGACGGCTTTCAGTACAAAGAAACAACGCGTGCTTCTTATTTAAAGCAGCCAACTTGACCGATCGCTGCCTCCAAATCAAAAGGAAGCTGAGCCCCCTAAGCAATAGAAACGCCCTTGGACTCAAACCGATTTAAAGTCTTGGCAGACTATGAGGTTGAGACTGCCGAATCTACTGAAGTCGAGAAATGGAAGCCTAATCCTATTTATATACGAGGAAAAAGTTCTAATGTTCTTGTCAAAAAAATTATTGAGCTTATTGACAAGGATAACTTCCACATAATACCCCTTAAAAAGGGCAACATCCAGAAAACAAAAGTTCGAATGAAGTCTGAAGATAATTACACATTGAGCTAAGTTCTCATCTCAACGATGAAGCCAATGCAGAAAGCATTAATTCGCTGGATTCTGTACTCGTCTCTGCAGCTCGAGCTTCAACACCTCAAACTATAAACTCACAATGCAATCAAAAGACAAATCTGCAAATCGAACAGCTCGTACTTGAAAAGCGACGCTTACGCTGAGAGTGGCAATTCCACAGATTGCCATCTGCTAAGCAAAGCTGAAGACATGAATCACGTCAACTTACTCAAGCTCTACAGCAAGAAGAAACATATGTCCACTGCCTATGCAGCGCCATGTCTTCCAACAAAATCCTGCCACCGTGCGTTTCCTTTGCCGACTTTACCATATGACCATATACGTCCCAAAATTATCATTGAGCTCCCATACTGTGCCATTTTCTTTTCAACGCCATCGCAAGACTTGGCCACTTTCCAGTAAGGTGGAAAAAGTTGGAAAAGTTAAATTATAATAATGATAGCAAAGCCGGGAATATATCACACAATCCCCAAGTCGTATAGACCTATAACCCTACTCTAATGCTTATCTAAACTCTTTGAAAAATGTTTAATGACTCGGATAAACACATACCTGAGAATCCACATACCAAGGAATCCCGTCATATCAATTCGGGTTTTGTGAAAAGCACGGAACAATTGATGAGGTCAACTGGAGAACATCAGAAATTCGAAACGCGTTCGAAAGACGAGGATACTGTACTGCCATAGATGTCTCTCAAGCATTTGATAGAGTCTGGCTAGAAGGTCTTATGTACAAGATCAAGACAATGCTCACCCTACAGCACCCACACGCTTTTAGAGTCTTACCTTTACGACAGAAAGTTTGTTGTGAGGTGCAACACTGCTATATCTGACGAATATATTGATGGAGCTGGAGTTCAAGGTAGCGTGGTAGGGCCAATATTATATGTCCTTTGCCGATGATACAGCTATTCCTAGCCGCTCATAATGCCCGATGCAAGATACTGCGCAGCTAGCTCTTCATATGTTCGATGTCAGTTTGGCGAATTAAAGTTAATGAACTAAAATGCAAGTTCATCCTGAGCAGGCAAAACTGCCCACCGATTACTTTAAACAACACTCTACTCCCGCAAGTAAACGAACATACCTAGGAGTACATTTCGACAGAAGACTCATATGGTGCAAGCACATTAAAGTCAAAAGAACACATCTAAAGCTTAAAGCCAGCAGCCTTCATTGGCTTATCAACGCTTGGTCTCCTCTTAGCCTTGAATATAAAATCATGCTGTACAAGTCGCTACTAAAACCTATATGGATGTAACTCCCAGTTATGGGGGAACGCCAGAAATAGAAATATTGACATTGTCTGGCGAGTTCAGTCAAAGATCTTGAGAACAATCACCGAGGCACCGTGCTACGTTTGCAACGAAAACATACACCGCTACTTAAACATTCTATCAGTGAAAGAAATGATCGCTAAACAGAACGAAAAGTACTTAACCAAGATATCGTTGCAAGCTATCTAACAAGGTTAAGCAACCAATAACGTCTTCGTCGCAATGACAAACCCACCCAGCGACCGACTTTAGGAACGCGCACCCAGAATGCAGTCTTAGTATACTGTTAGTTAAATTTTAATGTTCAGACTAGTAAATTTATTGTTAGTCTCGAAATTAAGATTAGATTCAATAAATAAAAGCAAAGCTATTACAAAAAATAAAAAAAGCGGTAATAATTTATCGAATCTTTTCTCTTCGAGACTAACGACAAGTATTCAAACTTAGCCTAATACGTACATTAAATTAGTTAAAATTAAGTTTTTTTAAGAGAACGACGCTAGCTATTGTAGCTGGGTTTGGGAGATTTCTTTGCCTGAGTTGTTAATGGCTAGCCTACTTGGATAAGCATGTAGCTTGACCGTATATTTTGCTTTTACAGTGTTGATTTCGTTTTCAACAGATTCCACATTTAAATCTCTGGGAATGTTTTCATTCCGTATGAACCACGGTCCACCAGTTACAGTTCACAGTATCTCTGATTGAGCTCGCAGTATTACTTGTAAGTTCCTAACGCATGCGTTTGCCCATAGACCGGAGACATATTTACGAATGCGTTCGAGAACTGTGTTGTACAGCAGTACCTTGTACTCCAATTATAGCGGAGAACGGGCACTTATTAACCAATGTAGGCTTCTTGCTTTTAATTAATGTTGTGTTCTTTTAGCTTCAATGTGCTTTCGCAAGTAAGCCGTCTATCAAGATGGACTCCAAGACATGATACTTCAGTTGTTTGTGGCATAAGAATGTTGTTCAGAGATAGTGGGGTGGAAGTTTGTCTGTTTGAGGTAAACGTGACGTATTTACTCTTTACTCTTTTGCTCGATAGCCTTTATGCGCCAATCTGCCATTTCTATAGAATCCCGATATAAGTTGATAACAGTTGCGATGCTGTGTAAATTATATACAGTGTTGGTCCAAGCACGCTACCTTGAGGTACTCCAGCTTCAATTGGATGGTAATCGGAGAGGAAATCTTTACATCACACTGCGAAACTTCTATGGACAAAATTTAACTCCGGTTTTTTTTGGGTGTTCTATGAAGGCAAGGTTTTAATTTTATAAATTAAGCCGTCCAGCCAAACGCGGCCGAAGGCCTGAGCAACATCCAGAAAGACTGCGGAACAATACTCTCGATTTTCAAATGTATTTCGTATCTCGGAGGTTATTCGGCTTACTTGTTATTGGCTCCGTGTTTCTTGCGAAAACCAAATTGGTGGTTTGGAATTGCATTATGGGACTGTAGGTGTTGCTTTGTACGATTCAGGATCAGCTTTTCTAATATCTTTGATAGGCACGGCAGGAGATTGATTGGCCTATATGATAAACTGGGACTTGTCCTTTTCGCCTAATAGCCCAATTTCATCATGCTGTTGAATATTGTGGTGAGAAGAATTATTGCACAGTTCGGCAATTCTATAATCATTTTATGGGAAATTGAATTGTGTCCTGGCGCTTAATTTTTTTCTTGAGCACTTATCATTTTTATCACTTCTCTTTATTGGAATATGGTTGGCAGGGTATCCTCTGAAAAGATATTTGTTGGGAGCACAAAGCTTTTTGTTGGTGAGAGTGGCCTGAAAACGTTTTCTATATATGCGGCAATACATTTGCCCTCTCGTCATGGCTGCGAGCCCATTTACCTGTTTTTTTGTGAAGTGGCGATTTACTTTCGATTGGTGGCCATATTCCTGATTTACCTCTCCACAGTGTAAATCATTTGCTGTTTGGGGAGAGAGGCTGCAAATAGGATAATTAAGATCGATTAAATTCATCTTCTAAGACTGTGCGTAGAAGATAGTTGGCTGTTTTAAGCCGCTGCCACTCATCTCGAAGCCTTCGCTTATTGCGTAGCAGTTCCTTTATATGCCTAGAAGCCCGACTGTTGTTATCAGGATTACAAGCCGGTAGAACAGGTGTGGATTTGTGCAGCTAGTGACATAACACTAGGTCTCCAACTGAGCTGCCAATCTCTTCTTTGTGGTAGATGTTTGGGAAGCCATCAAACTTTCTGTATATCAGCCAATCTGTTTTACGGGAGGTTAGAACATATATGCGTTCTGAAAGCTGTGGATGGTCGTAGAGATGAAGTAAAATAGGCAAGTGATCCGATGACAGATCTGTTAAGTGTTCCACGTGGACATCTCTAGTCACTTTTCTTGTGACGGCAAAATCGATCAAGTCAGGCTTCTTATTAGGATCTGTTGGCCAATATGTAGGCTTGCCAGGAGAGATAAGACCAAGCTTGTTTCTTGGAGTAATTATAGCGTTGTACAGCTGTCTTTCATTGGCGTTGGTGAGTCGAGAGCCCCAGTGGGTGTGTTTTGCGTTGTAATCAGCAGCCGCTAGAGAACGGTCACCTAATAGGTCAAAGAACTGTACAAATACATCTTCGGAAATGGAAAAGCGTGGTGGGCAGTATACAGCTGAGAGGTTTAAGGTACCGCTTCTGGTATCGATGTATATTGATATAGCTTTTATTCAGGCTGTTGCAAATAATGGCAACTCATAGTGCCTGATGCGTTTCATAATCAGTATGCCAGTACCGCCATGAGTCTAAGGTGAAAATAGTTTTTGTTTGTTAGGTAAGTCTCTGATATAAGCATGGCGTTAATGTGATACTGATCTAGGATCTTCGAGAGCTCGTATTTGTGCTGTGAAACAATCTAAGCAGATTTCTGTTTGATTAATAGCTCCAAAAGGAGATTTTTATAGCGCATTTCCTGCAGCGTTTGCTGAATTGCTATCAATGTATTGGTTATAGTTACGAGCCTTCCAGTTTGCAGTTGTATGTACAACTGGATTTTATTCCAATATTGGTCGTTATCGATGTGTTTGGCCACTAATCGGTTGTCTTGCTCTTCGTTCACTTGTATTTTTGTTTCGTTGATATTGCCCCTTTTTATGGACTTTACATAGAACTTGTTTGCTCCAGTTTGATCAGTTATTTTTTAAACCAATTCAGCACAGTTTGCCTTGCGTACGTAAATTGGTGATGGCCTTGGTTGCTTTGCACTAGGTGTTTGAGCAGTATTTTGGATCACTAAGAATAGAAAATTGATTACTTGTCAGCGCATTGTTTGACACAGTGTTTCCAATTTTATTGCTAACTTTTGATGCTATTCTTTTTTATGCTGCTTGTGGCTTAATTTTTCTTATTTGCACCTATCGATCGATTCCTGTTTGTTTGTTTTAATGATGCGTTCACATTTTTTGTATTTCTGGGTTGCGTAGAGGCTAGCTTGTCAGTAAGATCTGACTAAACAGTCATGTGAAACTTGGACATAATAAGCCGGGAAAGAGCGAGCGTGTTCTCTCCGTATTCGCTCGCAGTTTTGTTGCCGGTTCTGTTAACTCTACCGCTGTTATGGAGTAGTAAGAGTTATTTCTGATTGACGAAAGACGTCGTTCGTCTTGTTGTGGCTGCCGAGACTTTTTCAATATGGCTTTTTGTTACGTTGCTTTTATTTGTAGCAAACTGTATTATCACTTATCTTAGTAATTAGAACACTTAGTAATTGATCATTTCCAAAGCACATGCGCACAAGTACCCATGCGTACACTTTGAGCGTCTTTTCGCGAAATAGAATTAGGCTATTTGTGGTGTATTTTTTAGTTTCGCACGGAGCGATATAAAAATACGTCTGTTCACGTCTAACTCACAAAAACCAAAATGGCCATATTTGATTGCAAACGCTCATACTCGGAGAAGAAGGTTGTGTCATTTATAAGATAGACCGATGCTCCTGAGTCTAGGAAAACTCAGACTCGTTTGTCTTTAAACTAGAAGTTGTATTTCTAAACATGAAAGCATAACTAGGCTCTGGTTGGGTTGATGCTGCTGTTGCCATCTGATCTTGCCCATCTATTCTTTATTCTCACTAAAATTCTTTTTCGGCCTATTTAAAAGAAAACAATCTTTCTTAAAATGACATAGCTTTCTGCAATGAAAACATTTTGGTTTGAAACTTGGCTTGTACGGTTGTATTTTAAAATTGTCTACCTGCCAACTGCTAACTCGTATTCTTACTAATATTCTTAATCTTAGTCTCTTGGTCAAAAAGTCGTATTTTTACGAAAGCTGCTGTTAAGGTACTATTAGATAAAGTCTTCATAGCAGTTATAACTCCATAATAACTGGGTGGAAGAGTTAAGTTCAGTAATGACATCATCAACGAAATTTAAATTACTGAGGAGTAAAGTGTAACCTTTTAATTTCATAGCTAAAAGTTTCTTTCGCAGGGATAGTTGCGATGCCAAGCTTTTTCTCTCGTAAATTGCATCTGAATTTTTAAAAATCTGCTTAGAAGTGCGAAAGATAAGAACGCATCACATAAATATTCAATTATTCAATTTCTTGCATATCTACCGTCAAAACGGGTTTCCCTTTTTCCATTGTATCACTAAAGCATCGCAAAAACTACGTAGGAATTCACCTCAGCAATACGTTCTCCAAGTATCCTTCCTCTTACCTGCTGATAGTCCCGTTCCCTCCCTTCGATAGGTCTAGCCACTTACTTTCTTTCTATATGCACCATGGGTATTTTCATTTAGGTTTCTATTAAACATTTATTGAAATGCTTTGGGATATACAATGTTTCTTGTTATACCCGTTACTCGTAGAGTAGTTTATCTCAGCATTCTGCCACGCCCACTCTAACACCCACAAATCACGAAAAACTAAAGGCGCTGAAATCTCGGGAACTATTAGAGCTAGAAAGTTGAAATTCAGTATGTATAATCTTTGGATGCCAGCGCATCTTTTAGTGGTACTAATATCCGGCCACACCCACCAATACGCCCACCAAGCTCAAAAGACGGTTTTCGCATTTCAAGAAAACCTTATATCTCGGTAACTATAAGTGATAGAAAGTTCGGATTAAACATGTAGGTTTTTATGATGCCCCAAATGTGAATTGTTTTTTTCCGATCAAGCCCCGCCCACCCTAACGCCCTAAAAAAACTCCGGAATCTATATTTTAGAGATGCCACTGCACAAACCGCGGAAAACTGTGGCATCTATAATAATATTATGAATGCCTTCGTTTGACCTTGCATAACTTTTTTTTGTTAATATCTTACGATTTACCAAAACGGTTTTCAAAACGGAACATTATTTCGCTACTTATGAAGAAATTTAGGTTATAAGGCCTCACATGGGTAGTGACGTCACTATCAGTTACTCGACATGCTTTCTCCGACAATAGGTGGCTCTTGGGGAATTTCTACTAGCAAAATTAATATTTTAAAATTGTGTAAAACAGTAACGGGTATCTTACAGTCGCGGCACTCCGCTATAGCGTTTCCTCTTGTTTTTCCATCCGACGTGCGAGCAGGCCACATAGAGTTGCCCACACATAGAGGGAAGCATGGATTCTCCAAATTTAGCCCACACACTTGCAACATGTGTCCTTGTGCTTTGTCGATAGTCATTGCGTAGGAAAGTCGCACCGGGAAATGCAAACGTTTGAGTTCGAATGGCATATCCGTCGGAATCATTGCGTTACGTGGCAACAGTACGTCTTCACCATTGAATTTTCCAGTCAAAATTATTGTTTCAATAACATTGTTCATTAGTTTCTTGATCAAGGCCTGATTCTATTGCACAGTCGAGGTGAATTTATATTTCGAAGGAGAATGATGGGTACGTTAATTTTCAATGTAAGAACGTGTGGTGGCAAGCCTGGCAAATAGAAACTTCAGGATTTGGTGAATCACTATTCAGAATAGTGATGTTAATGATGTTGACGTTCTGTGCAATTCTTGGAAAAACTTTTAGCTCCAATTCGTATAAGCTTTCTGTAATCTTTCAGAAGTTTGTTGGCAAGGTGTTAGATTGCGTAGATTCATCAATTTGTATTCGTTCATTTCCAATATACATTAAGTGTTTTGCAAATATTTCAGCCGATGCATCATGTTGTAGTTAGGTTATGACCTAGCGGGTCCGTTTAGGTCACCGTGATGCCGGGGTCATCTTCCGTTGAACGGGCTCTTCCCGATCGACTGCCGGCAGGGTTATGTAACCAGACCAGCGGATTATGTAACGGCCGGTGCTCGCCGGGAGCAGATGTCTTCTTGGTCAGCATTTTAGGATAAAACAAAAACCGCCAAGGAAAAGAACGATCTGCAGTTACCCCTTAACTTACACTCATGTTGGTTTTCAATGTCAATTTTTGTAAATGAGGCCATAAAACGGATGATTTGAGAAATGTATTAAGTTGATCAGCAGGTATTAAATGTGTTATTTTATATCTTACAGGGTACGATCAAAAGCTTCCAAAGGTTTCTTGTGAGACATTAAGCAGTTGTCCCATTTAATAATTTCACAAGTTTTGAAAACTTTGCCCATTTCAGAGTTTTTGTTGATGTTACATATTGGAGCCTAAGTTTTATGAATTCAATGGTAGCTTCAATACTGAACGCGCTGTTCGTCCACCATCCAAAAGTGCTTCCGCAATTCCAGATGATGCAATGGCAGTGCAATTTTATTTTGTGATCGTGTGGTTGCCATACTGAGCGATAAAAGAAAAATCTTGCCAGCACTACCGGGCGCATCTATGAAACACAGTCCACCGATTTGTTCTGTAATTGCACGCATAATTCTGTCATACGCAGTGCGTTGTTCTGGAACCAACTGGGGAGGATTTCTTTGAACAGATGTCCTGAGTTCGACAGAATCAAAGTTTGTTTCTCGGTGCAATTCACAATTGAGATGGTCATTTGATGGTCGGTTTGGAGCAGGTATTCCTAGTTGCACCAGTGTCTTGTCAGCGATTGCAAAACATATGTCATCAAGTAAAATCCGTGCCTCGTTATACACGTTTGGTGTGAATAGATGACATAAATTTCACAATTTAAATATATTCTTACGTAAATCACATAAAAAACCTTTAAAAAAACAACATTTCAAATTTAACTGTTTTAAAAAGCGCTGCCAGCGTTTAGAGCGTTGCCATATACTCCCTCAGCTGTTAAGAGCTACAGCGAATTGTCTTCGTTTATGATTCTAAAGACACCTGGAGCCCCCTTAAACACGTACAAAAAATTTCAAAAAAATTAAAAAATTAAAGACACCTGGAGCCCCCTTAAACACGTACAAAAAATTTCAAAAAAATTAGTCCAGCCGGTTACGATTTTATAGCGGACATACAAGGTTACATTCATTTTTATATATATAGATAGATACACTCATTTTAATCAGTTTCATTAGCTATAAGAAATGTTGTTTAGAATTTTAAAATATATTTTTATAAGGTATTTTATAAGGTGCTGTAGCACAAAAAAAAATATTTATTGCTCTGCTCTGCTTTCGTTCTCAAAATAGCTATGCTACGCATAGCAAGAAATATAATTTTCTGCCATTGGTAAAGCTGTAGCTGTGAACTTTTCGTAGCTCGGAGCAGAGCAGAGCAGAAAGTTTTCGTTTTTCTGCTACGGCTCCGCTCCCGCTCTCGAAAAAAGTGAGAACGGTAGCAATAGCAAAACGAAAAACTACGGGAGTACCGTATCTTTTCAAACGATGGTGAAGAACCCTGGAATTGGACGACCAAGTCAGGGCGGGCATCAAGTCTGTCCGGTTTATATCTGTATTGTGTTGCACCATATTTGCTCCATTATTCACTTGTTCCGGCACGGAAAATACTTTGGTTATATTATGGAATGATTAGAGGCCGAAGCAAAAGGACACGATCTCCACCCACGTAGCAGACAAGGATTAGCTGGACAATTGCGCGTGCGTCCTGGATAACGACGGTTCTACTCCCGGGAAAATGTTAAGACGCATCAAGTCACAAACGTTTGGTATTACAGCATTATTAAAAATAAACAAGAAACTGAATATTAAAACCAAAGTCGCTTAACTACCTCTGCTGATGGACAGTCAGAACGACTATCAGCTATATCGTCACCTCTGACCAAACAAAACTATCTGACACATCAAAATTCATGAATATGGCTCTGCACTCTGCAACTTAGGCTCCAATTGACTCCGCTTGAAAAATATACTTTCAATGTTTCTTTAAACCTACTTTTGTTAACTTAAGCATTTTGTACCTAAAATACTATTAAGTTTGTTCAATAAAGTCAGACTCAGTCTAAGTGCATTCGGTGCTCAATCAGAGGCTGTCGCTGTCTGTTTAGGTACTCTTCTTACAACAATCTCTTCGCCGTCCACCTGATTAATTCATTAAATTCGCTCGCCGACTGTCAGTTTCGCGAGGCACGAAAAATCGTACCCCTGACTCAAGAAGGCGGCTTTTGATCTCAACTAATAAAACCTTTATAACGTATTGAAACGATCACTGTTTTATTTGTAACGTAACTCGTGAATAGAAAAACCTAGGTCAAGGCGGGAAGAGACGAGTCAACTAAGAACCAGGAACCAAAGGAACAACGATGGCAACTACTTTAACTAAGTTCATAGGTGATATTTGGGAGAATAGTTCCTCTGGCCATGTCCGGTCATAACTGGCGCCCGAACAGCTCTTCTTTTACGAGGAAAACCCTGGCACCACATTTTGGGCAGTTATATTTTTTTTTGTGTGCGTTAAGAATTTTTGCTGTGTACGTGAATGAAAAAGCAAATAAGAACCAAAATCGAAGCGGTGAATTACTCACTGCGGCGGGTAGCCGATGGCATGACCGCGAGTGCAAAAATTGCCTACACTGTCAATACAAAAAGTTTCCAATGTGCAATTTGATAAAAATAATAAAATGATTATGCACTGCGGCAGCTGCCTTTGGCACGTCTGCGAGTGTAACAATGTCATTTTACATAAACAACATAAGATAACCGCTGCGGCAATTAATTTGTGAGCGGCAAACAAAATAACAAAAAAAAACTAAGAAAATGGTGTGTGGCAGTCTGCTAGAAACGCTAAGAGGTGTGGAATGCCCCCAAAAAAAGCTGCCTAGTGGACTGTGTGTGCAACCGTACCTGAGTAGGCTCAGGCCAAAACGGAACAATACGGACCACCGCGCCCAGTGCCAAAAAGCAAATAAAATGCACGGAAACTTCAATTAAACAAAAAAGAAAAACCTATTTTCTTTCAATAAATAATTACATGCAGAATTGCCAAAAAATGCGCACACAGAAAGAATGAAAAAATGAGACATGACACAGTTCTTGGAATTGTCGAATTCTAGGATGTGTTGTCTTGATTGGTGAGCATCGAGGATGATGCCACAATTCCAGAAGTTGAGCACTTCGTGGTATCCGAAGTGTTGGCTCTGAGAGCGAGAGCGCAACTGTCGAGTGTGGTCCAGTTGAAGAGCGCGACACTTCGGTTTCAGCTCTTGCCATGATCACTTCGCTTAGCAGAAAAGTCCTATACCAGTCAAAAAACAGAGTTCAAACAAATAAATACAAAAGGAACTCCCAAAGTTCAGAAGAAACGAAGTATAAAGAGAAAAATATTAATTGTGGAAATAAAAGAAAATTAAGAATTGATTCATAAAATATAGCAAAAGTTAAGAAAAAATTAAAAATGTAGCGTCGTGCGTGTGAAATTCAAAATAAAAAAAAGGTAGCTTATTCGCGAGTGTAAAAATTGCAATTTTAATTAAATAAACACAGATAACCGCTGCGGCAATTAATCTACGAGCGGCAAAAATTATAAACTTTTTTTGAAGATAAAAAAATTCTTTCCAATTCAAAAAATGTGTCGTGTAAGTGGCAATCTCCTGGAAAGGCTAACGGATGTGGAATGCATTCAGAAAAAGCTGCCCAGTGGATTGTGTGGCAACCGTACCTTAGTAGGCGCAATACCAAAACGGATATATACGGACCAGCGCGCCGATAAACACAGTTACACAAAATCCAAAAAGAAAAAAATCATGAATTTAAAAAAAAAACGCACAAACGGAAATTTCCATGCAATTTCTTTTTGAACAAATAAATGACAGAAATACTAGTTCCAATTTAATTTCAGAATTATAATCCGGTAACAAATAAAAACGAATCAGTTTCGAAAAACATAACCTCCTCCAAACACAAACAAAATAAAAACCGATAAAGCTCCATCAAATATAAGCAAAAATTATTAAGATAGACCTTGGTAAAGATAAATATTTATAAGAATGTTCCTCAGAATATTCCCCTTCAGAAAAGAAGACCAATCAATGATAATTTCATCAAATGACACCCAATTCGGAACACAATTTTTTTGTAGTAATAATATTATAAAAATAATAGTAATATAAAAATAATAATAATATAAAAATAATAATAATATAAAAATAATAATAATATAAAAATAATAATAATGTAAAAATAATAATAATATAAAAATAATAATAATATAAAAATAATAATAATATAAAAATAATAATAATATAAAAATAATAATAATATAAAAATAATAATATAAAAATAAAAATAATATAAAAATTATAATAATACAATAAAACATAACAACTAAAATTAGGACAAATAGACAATTTTATTATACGAATCTATAATTTCATGTAATCCCGTGCCGACGCTACGAGCGCGTCCACAATTTACGTGGCCACAACCCTTACAACAAGGTACCGTCTGGAGGACAAATGACGCTTTCCAACCGGTTCGCGTCATCCATCTGGACCGCAAGCAGCAACTCTTCGACCAGATAACTTACAAGGCCATCACTGACCAATGCATCGGATCATGGATAGCTCTACAGCACGAATTGAGATGTGAGATCACTGGATACGATCTCTCTGAAAGTGAGGTGCGAGATCACCGGACAAATCTGATTGGAATGTCATCGTGAATAAGGAGGACAGCTTAGCAAGGGACTACAGCAACTTCTCGTCAACACACCTGAAGACAATGCTAGTCGTGCTAACCCATATACAAGCCACGGGTGGTGTCTCTCTATCATGACAGCGGTGTACTTCGTTTGGAAGAAGATAACGTCGAGGAGTTAACACCGGCCAAGCGCCCCCCTCCCTTCAACCCTCTCGGCCCTATCGGCTTTCGGAGCTACAATAATGCTGCCGCCGTGACATGAGACCGGCAATGATGCAGCAGCAGATATACAACGACAGCTACGCGGCGACATCGATGGAGAGACCAACCGGGAGAGAACCTTTATAACGTATTGAAACGATCACTGTTTTATTTGTAACGTAACTCGTGAATAGAAAAACCTAGGTCAAGGCGGGAAGAGACGAGTCAACAAGAACCAGGAACCAAAGGAACAACGATGGTAACTACTTTAACTAAGTGGTGTGATGGTGATATTTGGGAGAATAGTACCTCTGGCCATGTCCGGTCATAACTTATATGCTAAAAGACTTACTGTGACTAGATGCCCTATCGTCAGTCAATTAATTATCCACAATTTCGACACGTTGAATCGAGGGCCATTTGGTAGGCTACAGATAAACACATAAACCCAATTGGAAAGAGATAATTTATGGGCTTATAAGGTTGCCAGAATCCACTCTGCTCAAAGTTGTATATGGAAAGGAGGGGATCTTAGAACGAGGAACTAATGAACAAAATAGTCGTAGACTTAGACAGGCATCGGAACTTATTACAAAAATGCAACAGATGAAATAGCAAACAGAATATACTGCCCATTAGTACCCGATTTTGGCATGATTGTATAAATCGCCTTTATATATTTTTAATCCGTTTATAATAATACATCCAATATGTACGTTACTAATGGATTCAGCCATACAACTTTTAAAGGCAATTATAAAATAAAGATATACAATGATGATAAATAACTAAGTTTTAATATTCTTAATTCGAAAAAATCGAATTTAAATAATAACCAAGAGGTTTAGCGTAAAAACAATTTAATGTATACAAATAAATAAATTACAGTGTAATACAATTTCTAAATCAAAACGGTTTAACGGTTTGAATATTGGAATTTATGAAATGCTTGTGTTCGTTTTCGCCAAAATTGTTCGATGGTCAAGTTTAGTTCCTGTCGTATAGCGTTCCTGGTAGGATGCATAAACTAGGGTTTATATAAAGCGTTTAAAGATTCCTAAAACAAAAATTACTCGGGGATAAAATCTTGTAAGTTGTGGAGGGGATTTATTAATCGGTCCTGCAAAGCTAGGATTTGTCCCCATCACTTTCCATAGTCCAAAAGTGATCAAGAATGTCTTCGCTTGTAAAGCGAACATCCGGATCCGACTGCAGCATATTGGCTATTAGATCTCGGACACCATCGCCTACATCCGACCAGTACGGGTCGGGAAACTCGTAAATTCCAGAGATAATGGCGTCGAACAGTGGTTCCTGCTGGTTGTCAGGCGCTACAAAAGGTGGAAACCCGCACAGCAGTATATACAAAATGATACCAGCAGCCCACACATCGATCTTTAAAAAGAAGTGAATTTGTTGAAAATAAAACTGGAAACTAAGTTAATTTCTTACCTTTAAGCCATATCCGGCCTCTAACAATATTTCTGGTGCGACATAAGTAGGTGTACCACAGACGGCATACAGAAGTTCCTTTACCTCACAAGCTAATCCAAAATCAGCTAGCTTTAACTCAACTACGTTTCCATGTTTATCCAGTTCCACCTATACTTGTAATTGGTTTTAAAAATTATTGATATCATAAATGATTATTTGTATCTCACCAGGAGATTTTCCGGCTTAATATCTCTGTGCACAATGCCCATGGAATGTAGGTAAGACATGGCTGACCCCAAATGCCTAATCATAATGCGCGACTGACTTTCCGAAAAACGCGTTACCTGAGTTATTGCATCAAACAGATCGCCACCTAAAATTATTAGGTACAACAAATTTATTGTAGAGTAAACTATACCAAAATTATCTCATTTTACGTACCACTTACATACTGCAAAACCAGATACATATTTGTAAGTTGGTCAACATCCATTATCAGAGAAATTATATGAGGATGATCTAACTTCTTCATTACTCGAACTTCAGCATCCATATAGTGTTCCTTACCTTTACATTTGCTTTTATCTATTATTTTAAGTGCAAAAAAATCTCCCGTTCGACGGTGCTTGATTTTCAGGACAATAGCAAAGTTGCCATCGCCGATAATTTGTCCCAATGTATAACTGTCACCAATGACAGCTGGCAAGTCACCTATCTCTATGCCAGAGCTCTTAAGTAACGCCGCCTGCTTATCGTGCTCGGTTGCAGGAGCAGCTTTCAATGCATCGGCATCAACTAGCGGAAAAACTTTTTTGCTTTTGATAGGCATCTTGGGCTTTGGTCCCTTGCACGTAGTCCCCGCTGTACGCAGAGTCTTGCGTATGGCATTAATAGCTCGCTGCTCCTCTACCTCTAATTTAAAATCTTCTGCAGTGTTAATTCGTTCTGTGCCATATGCAAAGAAAACATCATCCGGGCCAAAAAAATCAACGAGCTTAACTACTGATGTACCTGAAAGACTGAATACTTTTCTCACATAACCCGTATCTAGACGAACAACTTGTGTAATGGCTGTCAGTACGTGATCAAAGCTGGGGCTGTTACGCTTATTTAACAGCAAACGCATAATACGGCGTGGCTTTGTTCCACTACGTATCAGTGTCACAATACGAGGATAAACGACAGTGTAACGTTCGATAAATCGGGACGCATTTGACGGACTCACGTTGGATGCTCCTCCGCTACAGCCAGTGAATAACCCATTGCTAGTTGCGAGTGATCCGTTTTTCAGGGGAGAAACGGGTCGATAATATTTAGTCAAACGCTGGTTGTTACAGCGACTATGGTTGGCCAACGTCAAATTAGCCAAAGCCTGGGAGTTTATGTTATATTCCACTTTTTTGAAATTTTCGTTATTGCATGAACAAACGTAGCTCTGACCATCTTCCAACTCATCGAGGGCGGTAATCTGAGATAAATCATGACACTATATAAGTCCTGTGACTACACCGAAGAGTACTCACCTTTTTTCCGCACATGCTGTAAATGGCGCGCACTGCACCTGGTATCTTTACATTCTCTTCCAGCAAACGGGTAAGATCCTCGTAGAGACTTTCAAATGATCTATACCGTTCGTTGGACACAGGGATTGTTATACCTGGGTAAAACCGATCCCCGTTACGGTAGAATTTGATCCGAAGCGCTTTGCGTGTCGGCGTTCGGTTGCTTGAGATACGTTTTTTTATGTGGACCGCGGCGGATACAATGGTCAAGCCTTCTGTTGTACTGTCAGAGTCGATCGTGACACCATTTTCTATAATTTTGGGTCCGAGAGTGGCTGATGTAGTTGAAGAGGCACCACTTAGCGAGCCGTCAGATATCCCCAGACTGCTAATGCCTCCTGTCGTGCTAAAATTTCTAGGCTCACTGAACTCTTGGTCCAGATCTGAAATGGGGCTTCCGCAATCTGTACTGTGGCTATCGAAAGCTTCATGCTGCTTTTGGGGTTTATTACGGTTTTCGATTAGAGGCTCGTTAACCGAATTTTTGGGCATTGTCTTCTTTGGTGTGACGTTTTGCAAAGCTGTTGGTGAAGACGATTTAAGGGATGAATGCACAGCACCAGGGCAAAGCAGTCTGTCTAGCTTTACTGTGTGTACTTCCATGCTGAAAGAAGTCCAATGGAATGTATATAATTTGTCATTTTGGGTGGATGCCGTCCGGAACTACTCAGGAACTATAAGAGATACAAAGTTGAGATTAAGCATGAATATTGAAGTCCTTGAGTTCCCTACGCAGCGCAAGTTTATTTCAGCATCCTGACACGCTTACAAATTACGAAAAAGTAAAACAGCGGAAATCTTAGAAACTATTACAGCTAGAAAGTTTAAATTCAGTTGTGTTTTGATTGATTTGTTGATCTAGTCACGCCCACTCTAACGCCCACAAAACCCGAAAAAGCAAAAAATTCAAAAATTTCGTAAACTATAAGAGCTAGAAATTGTGCTTAAGAATACGTATTTAGAATACATGCATACAACACACGGGAAACTGTGGCGTCCATAACATTATGTCTTCGTTTGACCTTGTATAACATATGTTTGTCAATATCTATCGAATTACCAAAGATTTTTTAAATCGGTACAATATTTCGCCATTTATGAAGAAATGTAGGTTATAAGGCCTCACATGGACAGTGACGTCATTTACTCGACATTCTTTCTGTGCAACTAGCAAAATGAATATTTTTTAATCGTGTAAAACGGTTATGTCACGGTTATCTTATAGTCGTGGCAGTCGACTATAGCGCTTCTTCTTGTTTTGAAGTTCATAAAAGGGTATATTTTAATTGCTTAAAAGGCATGAGCAACAGGTCTTCCATTAAAACCACAAAACCACAAAAAACCGCGGCTTCCGTGTTGTATGAGCGGTGTTCAGAAACGGACTCAGGTAGCGCCGGTAATACCATTTTTCAGTAGTTCATCTATTTATATACAAAATGTTTTTAAATAACTTAATACATCAAATTGTAAACAGTTAAAAAAATTTGTTGTAAGATTTTTCGATTCAATAGCGTATTATTGTTAAAGTCTTTAATAAACGCACAAAATAGAGCAATATAAATTAAGGAATTTTCTTTTTGATAGTATAAGTGGTCAGGGCTATGATTTTGATCAAATATATATGTACATACATATATGTACATACCTCAAAGGATAGAAAACGCTTTACTCTGTTATATATTTTTTTTACCAAATACACAATACCCTTTTACCTAACAAATTATTTGTTATTTATTAAAAGAACTATTTTAAGTATGTATTAATCCCAAGTTTATTTATTAAGTTAATTTTATTAATCGTGTTCAGTAGAAAGGTGGTAACCTTTTGATTCGATGTCCATAAATTATTTTAATTTATTATGAAAGAATGTATATAAAACCCTTGTCTGAGAACCAAAATTCTTAGAGCTGTTGGTTCAAGACAAACGTACCGAAATGATTACGGTTGTTAGAATAATTTCTTTTACGGCCTCACCTTTTTCACAAAATAATGTTTCGACGTGTGTATGTATGCAGGTAGAGCGTCAAGCCAGCTCGGAAGTTTTATTGACTGTTGTTTGGAGATTTATCATCACCATCTGCAGCCAAAGCTTGTTATAATATATGATAACAGTTTAAAAAGATAATATCGAGCCGAGATGAAAGTTATGAATTTGAAATGCACTTTAGTTTTGAATCGCTAACTTTGCACATATGAACTTGAGCAAGCGAAATTTCTCGCTTATTGAGTCCACTGTCGACAAAATATTGGTTACAAAGTGCAAAAAATATAAAACGATAAAGAGTTGAGAAAAATTCGAATATATTTAATTAAAATGCTTTGGACACTTACCGACAGAAAAAAATATACGACAAAATACCAAACTGTCATAACTGTGTGCCCCTGTTTCGATGATACTAATTTCCCAATAACCAAGCTTCGATGATATTAATTTCCTAATGTACATCATAATAATTTTTGCGTTTGCAGAACTTTTGTGTACAGTATAGAAGTATTTGAATCCATTTTGCATATAAACGGGAGTTTTTTTTTTCGTATATTATTAAATAACTATGTATTATTATATACCGATGTTAATATTAATAATAAAAATAAATCGACAACAAATTTTTCATATACATATTTTCAGTTACTAAAGAAGTGCCTGGCGGCTTAAAATGCCTGAGCCAATCGCGGTTTGTCGAAATAACTTTCCAATATTTGCAACACATACGCAAATAAATTCTTTTAATCAGTTATTGTAAACAGCAGTACGAATTTGAAATGAGCGGTGGACAGGAACGGACGCAGGTATCGCCGCTAATAATATTTCAAATCAGTAGTTTATCTATAAATGTTTTACAATGTTTAGCAATAATTTAATACATCCAATTTTTATAAGTTACAGAAGTTTGTTGTAAGATGTTTCGATCCAATAACGGATGGTTTTTAACATAAACGCACCGAATAAAGAAACGAAATACACAAGTTTTAGTTAGTTTTTAAATAAAATTTGTACTAATCCTATTTATTAAGCTAATTTTAATTAATATTTCCGATCGTATATAGCAGAAAAGTGGTAACCTTTCTTAATTCGATGTTCATATAATTATATTTTAATATTATAAGACGTCCATCAATTTGTTATGATTGTAAATAGTATAAATAATATATAATAAGGTAACATTCAGCAATGCTATTGTCGATATTGTTATCGAGAAAAGAGAGAGGAATAAAATTAAGTTGGACGAGAAATTTTAAGTATTATATGATAAAATAAGTTATGTTTTTATCCCGCTTTGGGCTGAATATTGGCGTTTACCCCACTATAATAATTAAATTATACAATCAATTGAAATATTACATTATTTTTAATTAATCTTATTACAAATCTTATTATTATTAATTTTTTATTTAGTATTTTTTAAGTCTTATCCGAGTTTATTTAGTTGACTTAGCATAATAAGACAGCTCTAAATGGTCGGTCATAAAACACATTCGAAAAAGAAAGGCATATTAAAGCAATAGACCACATTCCTTATCAACCAAAACATATGTATGTATGTGTACATATGTATGTATGTATGTATGTACATCCATATGCCAAATAAGATCATAGGGCTAACAACATACAGAGTGAAAGTGTTGTAAATTATTACAAAAGTCATATTCATTAGCATTATTTGACATTTGCCCATAACTCTGATACTATCAAATATTTTTATAAATTTTAAATTTTAAGCCAGGGGTGCTCAAATTCGTCTTGCGCCAAAGCATTACAAATACAAAAAACGAGCACATATTTAGTGACGCTTTTGTGTTGGTATGCAGCTGTGAACTGTGAGAAAAAAAATCGGTTTTCCAATTCCACGCGAAATAAACTGTAAATTGCAAACCGAAGTTACAAAGAATACATTAAAGTGCAAGAGTTCAAGGAAGTTTCAGGAAAAAACAAGAACAAATTTTATTGCAGTTACTGTCGAAATGAGGAGGAAAACGAAAAACTGTTTGTGGAATAGCAGCGCGAGAGTTACCGTACAGGCACGGTACGTTGAACCTGCAACGAAACCTGCCAGTGCTACCCTAGTTACGATACACAAACTAAATTGTTGCAACTTTGACTTTTATTGACAACGAGAACAACAACCGACCAAAGGGCCAGTCGTTAGACCCATGTTCGTCAACGCAGCACTTGACAGGAAACCCCAACTCTCTCTCAAGCCAGGAAATGGGACACCGACTCAGCGGATCTCCACTTGATTGAACTTCACTTGAACTGCCCACATATGTATGTATATGCACATTGTATTAGTATGTAAGATATATATAAGAACTATGTACTTTTGGCAGCGGCGGTCTCTTGGTCACTGCTTAAAATTATAAAATTCAGTCTCTAAGTTGACAGATCAGAAGAAAGTCATATTTTCTCTATTCATTCTCCATCCACCTCTCTAAGAAAAATATTAAAGAATACTAACTAATCACCAACTCCCACGAAGAAAGAAATTATCCGAATTAGCCGACTCCAGACCGAGATGGAGAAGGTAGTTTTCCTGTACAAATTATGGGAAAAAGGTTTGTGGCCCGATGGCGGTGCTGCTCTCGAATGAGCGGATGAGGCAGTGGCACCGGTAGGGTGCCCGCCGGGAAGTACGACAGCCGCTGGATGGCTGCTGATGGTGTGGCACCGGCAGGGTTCTTGTTGGGTGGCAGCGGCTGAATGGCTGCGGGGTGGCACTGAATGGATGGCTGCTGTCTAAGTGGTTACTTAAGGACTGCCGGCCGGCCAATAATGTTGCTCCTAGATGGCCGCTGATGATGTGGCACCTGTGTGGTGCTTGCTGCTATGTCAGTTTATGGTGAGAGAGTCTATACCTCTGGCCTTAAGCTCAGTGGGCGAATGCAAATAAGTTGACGGCGATGGCCGGAGTCAAGTTTACCAGCCAAGTGCTCTTCATTCAAATAAATGTAAAACAGTACCGAAAACCGAACTGTACGAAAAATGCTTACTTGGTAGGAAGGCCAACTGCGTGACAGTGGAAAATGCTGATGATTGCAGAATGAGCATAACTCACCATACCGCGGACCAATAGGACCCAAGCACGGCCCACAAAGGCGGTATGCTGAGTCGGCATCTAGAAACAGTAGGATGATCCAATAATCATCCGACATTTCTACCGACTGTTTATTACCCTTCAACTGCTAATTAAAAAGCTTACTCCCACGCCGACAGCGATCCAGATGTCCGTTGATCCAGCCGACTTTACTACGTTTTTCCTCTGAAGCATTGGCTTACTTAGCACGTGGCTATGCCTTATAATGTTTAGCAGGGGGAGGCCGCCACACCCGCAGTCTTTCTTATGCCTTCACGCTGGTTCAAATGTTATTATATGCGTGCCATTTCTTTCTATATTTGGGCCGTCATCCGTGGTAACTATTGCCGGACACTCATTGATTATCATTATACTATCGTCTACCAGCGTTATGGGGCTAAAGTGACTGGACTGCGTTTCGCAGTGAGCCGTGACCCCTGCGTGTAGATCTCGGGTCGGAGAATGGTGTGTTGGAGGGAAAAAGGAAAGACGGTAATCTTTTTACATGTAAATTTTATCCTAGGGTATGCGATGAGCACGGGAATAATATTATCGGACTGAAGGACTTTAATATTAGATGCCTCTATTAGGCTTATAACGGGGACCACTGTGGGGTGATCAACTAAAACGGACTTCAAATCTGCATGGTTACAAATAGGGGTTATGATATTTAATTTTGCAAGTGTGGCCGTGGGCATCAGATTCTGTATCTCTATAATTAGCATTCTATTTCTGGCCAAAAGAATTCGTATAAATGTGGGGTGTCAACCAGTTCATTCTTTATTGCCTTAATGATTTCGTTGACGGTTAATTTGTTGATCTGCCTTTGCGTTTCGGTGTTAATGACTACTTGTCTATTGTTTGATTCAATTAACCGGGATTCGGACATTTTTAACATTTCGAGGTCAGCTGCATCAGGAGTGCCCGATACCACTTTTAACACGGTGCCTAAAAAGTCTAGGCAATTCGGTGGTGTACCTTTAATAAAGATAAAATGTTTCTAATATGATCAGTATCAACGTCTAACAATTTTCTCGTGTGTGGTTGTGGAAATAACGCCGACAATCTAGCTGTTTCGTCTAACATAATTGAGAATTCTATCAAATTGCTCGAATGCCTAAAGTTATTCCTATGTTCCCACACCAATGCAACTCCGACGGTTATGGGGATGTACCGGGCATGAGTGTAGTCTGTCACTCTAGCGTTAACTACTGCTAATATTGTTAATATGATTCCTGTATCCTGCAATCCTGTAAGAAAAGGACAACTTACATCTACTGGCTTTTCCTTAGTGTGAGTATGTGTTGGGTGTGTTAGGTGTGCGTAAATTAGAGGAAAGAGTTATTTAAGGTTTTGCTTGTGAACAACCCTCCAATGAGGACAGCTGTTCCCAGGTCCTCTTGAACGTTTTTCCATGTATAACAAAGCTAACTTATTGCCTAGTCCTCTATTGTTCTTTAATTAGACTTTTTCTCCTACCTCAATTATTCTATTTTGTCTTGATGGGTTACATCTTTCAAGATTATCCTTTTGTGCTTTTGTAATATTAATTTTTATTGCTTGTTTAACCTCGTCGGAGGCGGAATGAATCACGTCGATCGATTTTTGGTTAATGACCGAATGTAATGTTTTATTGTATTCAACGGTCGCCCGCATAACTAGTTCCACTGTATAATTAATTTGCTTATCCAATTTAATGCACCTCGCTATTTCTGTCAGGGTGCTGTGTAGGCGTCCGTTTTAACTACTGTGCAGCGGGGGTTCATTTACAAGATTTATGGCATACTGATTTTTGAGTAACGAGGTGATTGTTTCAGATCTGAAAGAAGCTTCGTTATCACAGTATATTGTCTTGGTATTTGGGAATAAGTTTATTAGTTGGAAGATAGGGATTTTTACGTCCACTATTGCCCTAGACACTTTTGGTTATACTATCGCAAATTTGGAGAACCTGTCGATGCAGGAAAAATGTCAATATGCAGCACTTCGCCGACATATGACGGAATTGGATTCATCCCAAGTTCTTGTTTCTTGGGGTGTCTGTCATACTTCGCTGTAGTGCATATTTTGAAATTTGTTCGCTAATCTCGACATTTTTTGAAAGTAATAGTGACGAAGGACTTGTTTGATATTTTCCTGAGCAGCTCTTTGTGTTCTTGCAATGCCAACATTTCGTCGCTGGAAAATTTGACACCAATGCATGTTGAATGCTGGCCAATGTTGGCAAGTTACAATGAATACCGATGACTACTTTTGGGTTGGTGATTGGTTTAAATGTTTCTAAAAGGTTGGGTTTTTCCGTGAAATGTATGATATGGCGGGATTTTTTTCCGGAAAATATAAATTACCGCTTAAGCAATTTTTTTCCTCTTCTAGGATTATCTGATTTCTGAAACTATTTAAAGGTTTTTCCTTTGTTTCTAGCGTATAAGTGTTGGATTCTTCTTGCACAATCAGATTCGGGAGTAGTGTTTGTTTATGACTTTTGCACGGTAGTCATCTATAAATGCCTTCCATCGCTTTAATTTGTCATTTGGGTTCTTGTCTAAGACATTGAACGTTAGCGGTTTATGGTCAGCGTACATTCTTATGTCACGAGTGCCATACAGATACTGCCCTAATTTTCCTAGAGCCCAGACTATAGCGAGTAACTCTCTTTCGTTAGTTGCGTAACGGCTCTAGCACCGATAAGCCCCCGTAAGCTGACGCATCGGTTGTCAGATCGAAAGGGTTCTTAAAGTCTGGGTATTTGAGGGGGACATCTTCTGATGCCAAAATGTTTCGAAGTCTATCGAATGCGTCTCTTTGCTGATCGTTAATTTCTATTGGCATTTTCCTAGACATGTGTTTGCTTACGTAACCGTTTTCTTCCTTGAGTGGCCTGGCTATTGTAGGAAATCTTATATGGAACACCTATACTACCTGGCAAGTCCTAAGAAAGATCTTAGTGAGAATAAGCTGGTCGGTTCTTCGTATTCTTTGATGGGTGATACCTTTTTTTTAAAGAAATGCGTTTTTCTTGTGAGATGGTCATGTTGGCCTGGTTTAATTTTTCAGAACCCAGTCAATGTGCTTGACATGTTCCTTTTCATTTTCCGAATAGATAATGACATCGTCCACATTTGCTCTCTTAAGACGTCATCTATTGCCCTTTGAAAAATGCTACCAGCATTTTTGAATCCAAAAGGCAAGCGGCAGAATTCACACTTTCCTCCGTTGACTAAAAATGAGTTTTATTCGCGCTCTTGCTCCGCGAGATCTGGTGATAGCCGGATTTTAAGTCTAGGGTTGTAAAGTATTTGGCTTTGCCAAGGTTTGCCAGTATTAACTCGATACTTGGCAAGAGGTATATATCAGCAATGTTTTTTTGTTCAGCTTGCTGAAATTTTTTTTACTTTGCATATTGACGGTAGCTCCAACCTGCGTTAGCAAGCCAAAGCCTATGATTCCGTCAAATGTTGAACTGGCGGTCTGCTCGATGTTTTTAAGCCTCTGGCGTCTTTGGTCAGTTATCCTTTCTGAGGTGTTTGGTCTTTTTGAATTTTTTGTCTGCGTATTTTGAGTTTGTACTGACTTGGAAAGACGATGGATTCCAGTCCATAGATCATGCTGTCTGACGTGGATTGGCACGGTCGGCCAAACTCTCAGGCTTACGGTCAAAACCATTTTCCTTCCTATCTTTTTTTTTTAATAATGAATATAAATAATAACAAATAATCTTTTCGTTCCCTTTTTTATCGGGAGCGCGGTATTGACTTACGAAAGTCAGAATTCTGAGTCTTCTGCTCCATTGTGCTAGCATACATTGCTGCGCACTGGCTTCATTCGACGATGGCTTCGGCTTCCCGCTTGGGAGCAGGATAATCTTGCCAGAATGGAATCGAAATTAAGTACAGTGTTGTGTGATACCTGCAACGCTCGTGCTGGGCCCCTAATTTATTTCTGATTCTAGTAATGGCTTGATAATGGGCACTGCTGCCCTGGTGAGGGTTAAAGAGTTCGTATGCGTCCGTGGCAGATTGTCTCCACGCAACATACTCGTCTTGCTCACCGCTTCAAATTCTTCCTCTTCAATTTGAACCTGTCTTGGTCTGAAGCATTGGATTTCTTCTTCTTCACTATCACTCACAACTTCCCTTTTCTCTTTTCTCTTTACGGACCTGGAGAGTTCATTAAAAACTTGAACTTGTGTCACCTAATTCATACGAGGTGCAATGTATATGGCCGAATATTCCGTTCGGCTGGCATAATACTTTAATATGCTTTATAATTATATTCGTTATATTCAATTTTATTTTCACAAATAAAAAATTTTATATGGTCTGCAGGTCACAATTGCAGCTATTATTACTTTTTTTTTGCAATTTGTGAGTTTGTTTTTTGAAGACGTAAGTTTATTAATCAGCCCACTTACATGTTTTCCGTGAAATTTTTAAAGGTCGCTAGTTCGATTTACGTTGGGTGCCAATTATGGAAAAAAGGTTTGTGGCTCGGTGCCGGTGCTGCTCTCGAACGGGTGGATAAGTTTGACAGTATTTCAGCCGCTTGATGGCTGCTGAAGGTGTGACACCGGCAGGGTGCTTGTTGGGTAGTAGCGGCTGGTTGGCTGCTGAGTGGCAACGGCTGAATGGCTGCGCAGTGTCAGCGGCTGGATGGCTACTGTCCAAGTGGTTACTTGAGAATTGCCGGCCGGGCAATAATGTTCCTCCTAGATGGCCGCTGATGATGTGGCACCTGTATGTTGCTTGCTGCTATGTCAGTTTATGGTGAGAGAGTCTATACCTCTGGCCTTAAGCTCAGTGGGCGAATGCAAATAAGTTGACGGCGATGACCGGAGTCAAGTTTACCAGCCAAGTGCTCTTCATTCAAATAAATGTAAAACAGTACCGAAAACCGAACTGTACGAAAAATTCTCACTTGGTCGGCAGGCCAACTGCGTGACAGTGGAAAATGCTGATGATTGCAGAATGAGCATAACTCACCATACTGCGGACCAAAAGGACCCAAGCACGGCCCACAAAGGCGGTATGCTGAGTCGGCATCTAGAAACACTAGGGTGATCCAAGAATCATCCGAGATTTCTACCGACTGTTTGTTACCCTTCAGTAACGTTAACTTATATGTGAGAAACACACTTGCAAAAAAAAGATGTTAAGCTCAGTACACATTTCTGACACAAGTCACAACACACTAAAACGAGTAATTAATATTTAATATGTATATGTATTTTCATAGTGGATATAATTTCGGAAATGAAAATGTTTCTATGAAACATGTTTCTCAGATAATCAAAGTAAAAAAAAGCAGAAAGAAAACGAAAGGAAGAAGTAAAGTAAAGAGAATTTAAATTGTGTGACTGATAAAATGAGAAAAAGATTCTGAAATGCCAGGGCTTGTTTTTCAAAAAAATTTTCCAGTGGTATTAAATTTTGCGAAATAGTTTGAGCCGCTTGTTTATAAAGAAAAGACCAAAAGTAATACATTATTCCCAGGGCGCGTTTTTTCGAATTACGCATGACTTTAAAGTCATTTCAACTACAGTTTTATATTCAAAGAAAAATGGAAAAATTAAAAGTAAATTATCCTGTGTTGCAAGTGAAATAAATTCTGAAATCCCTGCGCTTGCTTTTCAGAATTATTAATGGCTGTAATATTATTTTCGAGGAAAAGGATAATAATTCCAGGACAAAAATAATGTATATTTTTGACACGGATTTCATTGCAAGAAAGGAACAAAATGAAATATATATAAAAGAAAAAAATTTTGTACAGAAAAAAATTGACAAAGAAAGAAATGATTAAGGACAGTGTTTAAAAGTGATCATGAAATCCAAGGCCGTGTTTTTGTGATAAGTTACCGAGAATTCAAGTGGAATGTCGGTATTATAGCTTTATAAAATACTGTTGCTTAATATATTTTGTGCGAGTAGTGACGTACAAATTTTGTTTTATGAGTTGAATATACTAAACATTTTTTCTCCACAGGTAAAAAAAATCCGCATGTTGAGATACCTGGGGAAAGTCACTTGTGCCCACACATATCAATTCGGAATCGGATTCAGTTTGCAAGCACAATTATGTTCAGACGACGAGAAGAGACGAGTGTGGCAAGTACGTTGTGACGCTCCTCTTACGGGACCCCGAGCAGAAGGGTTCCGAGCTATCGGCTTCACGGTCCTTTGCTCTTGCTCAATTCCTGCGTAATGAGCATCGCCTGAAGAGGGATCCGCCCCTTAAGGCCCGCTATGACTCGGTTATCCAGGAATACATCGACTTAGGCCACATGACCGAGGTCTCTCCCACGAGCAGTTCCACTACCTACTATCTTCCACATCATGCCGTCTTCAAGCCTGAAAGCACGACCACCAAGGTGCGGGTAGTCTTCAATGCTTCGAGCCAGTCCGCAAACGGGACCAGTCATTCTTTTCGCGGGCCCGGTCTTACAATCCGACCTGACGATTCAAATCCTAAAGTGGCGATACTTTAGGTTTGTCTTCAACGCCGACATCGAGAAGATGTATCCTAGTGATCCGTGTCCTGCAACAGCTCGCCGACGACGAAGAGTTGAAGTACCCGCAGGCAAGCCAAATTATCCGGCAGTTTATGTACGTTGATGACGTTCTCGCGGGGGCAGACTCCAAAACCGAAACCCAAGTTGTGATTCGGGAGCTAAAGGGCGCCCTAGAGTCGGCAGGGTTTCCACTTGGGAAATGGACGTCGAATAGCAAGGCGATCCTGGCCGACATTCCGAGCGACCACCTCTTTCGTGCTGATTTCCTCGACATCGATGCAGAGAGCACGGCCAAGACACTCGGCGTGCGGTGGAAAGTGACGAGTGATGAGTTTTGTTGTTCCGCCAGAGTTGACTTCCGGCTTGTCCTTCACGAGTAGAAAGGGTTTAATTAAGTATTATCACAAATAGGATTCGGAAATTAAGAAATATACACAATTATTCTTTTCTAAATACCTAAACAATTATATACATATACTGAATTAAAAATAAGTTTAATGCCTAATAATTTTAAATTTATCATCAAAGTAAAAAAGCTTCTGCTTAGTACAAGAGTTACGACTACAAAACACCCATAAACAGCGATTCTAACTCACAAATAATACGACCGATTGGAACACCCTCTACAAACATGAATTCAAGCAATACCTCCTCCACACCGAGCCTGAATACATTCACTAGCCCCACCGAGCTATTTAATTCTATAAGAATCCCTGACATTATCTTATCTAATGAGGGGGAACAATATATATTACCAGAATTTTGTAATAACGTTTAGAAAGTGATGTTAGTGATAAGGGGGACTGATGGCCAGATGTTAATGAGGGCCATTCGGGATCAGATAAAGTCAGGTATATTCAGTGCAACAATATTCAGTGAGTAACAGTACGAGCAATTGACAAAGATTAAGTTGGCTCTATTTAGATTCATCGAAACATAAGAAGTGGAGCACATCGCACTAAGAGTATGGAAGAGGGTCGCATCTCAATCCATTTTAACTTCATTCCTAACGGGCATATATGGTTCTTTAGGAAGTCCCGTCAGGGCTATGAGACCGGAAACATTGGAGGACGCCTAAGGCATGGGAATAAAGGAAAGCAATATTAATTGGTCCGTAAATAACTCGTGTAAGCCCCAGAATAAAAAACAAAGTAGCCAGGTAGATCGTTCCAGGCAATACTCAAACCAATCTAGGAACAAACAGAATAGGGATTATAACAGTATTATAACAATAAATATAATCGTACAGAAAATACGGAGTATTTCCCAGGAAATTGAATAATAATCGTACAAATAGATACTCCGCCCTAATGCCAAACGACGGCATGCCTAGCACCCAAAATTCAAACACCAAGAAAAACTACAGTAATAATAAATTTATTTCGATTGGACAAAAAGTGTTTAAGAATAACAACAAGAATAAGGAAGACAGTTTTCAGGCTGAGCACAACTTTGTTGAGAGCCCAAATTTTCAGTGCGAAGCCTCGCAACACAGACAGGGTTCTTTAGTAAGTTTGAGTTAGACGCAAACTTACCATACATCGAATTGCATTGTAATAGACCAAATCCTTTGAAAATATTAGTAGACAGGGGCCGAAGGATCGTTCATAGATTCAGATCAGGACAGAAGTAAACTCAAAAGACCCATTACAATTTCGATTTGGCAATGTTTCAAAGTTGGAACGACGATGGGAAATTAAAATTCCTATTGTTTAAATTTCACACTTTTTTTTATGGATTATTGGCAATGAATATTCTTAATCAGATTAACGCAATTATTGACATTGCGAACCTCACGCTATTCACACCGAACCATAATTACCCCCTACTCGTGGAACCTAATCATTGTTCTACAGTTCAAGAAGTAAAAGAAGAATCAAAGGCTCTCGTTAGGGTGCCGGTCAATGTTAAAGACGGCTATTTTCTTTGTGGAAAAATAAAACTAGGGGACAATTTTTTTATAACTGGTGGAATTTATAATGACAATAACATCTACAGCCTTCTCGAAGTAAACAATTTGAAAGATTTGAAAGGAACGGATAAAACGAAAAAGTATTTCAAGGATAGCAAAAACTACAAGGTAATTAGATGCAGTTTTATGTTTCCGACTATCTCATAAGAAACAATCTTCATCGTATTGAGGAGACTCTTAACATCTCAAAAAAACACTTTATTGCCCTTATATGAAACAGAAGATAACATAAATAATAAATAATTGCGATATATGTCAAACTATGAAATGCGATAAAAGACCCCCAAGACCAATCTATCAAAGGACTGAAACTCCCGCCCTACCGATGCAAATTGTACACATCGACATCTATACTATTAACTGGCGGACCATCTTAACCATAATCGAAAAATTGTCGCTTGTAGTTATAAAATTCCTAGCACATCTTCGCGCGGAGATATGACGTTTTTAGTTCGGCCGAGATATGTCGCTACCGCAAATCAAAATGCAAAGCGAAGAAGAAGAATTCAAATGCGCGGGCGCGCCAAAGCTACGACGAACAACGCCGACAATACCGAAGCAGAGTGAACGGTCATACGACCCAAGGACTTACGGGGACGGTCACGGTAACGCTTGCCAAAGGGTTATATAAGGAGGACCAGTTCCCGAGAAAACTTCACTTTTGCAGTTAACCTTGATCAGGTAAGATCAATCTACGGTTGGTGTGAGCAAACTTATCTGCAGAGAGCAATCGTCTCTTTGGTAAGATTCAGCCTAGCACTGACTCTCAAGTAATTGTTTGTTACTTAAGAGCGGAAGCTCCTACTTCGGATGTAACGGTTATAAAAACAAAACCAAGCGTTTTCATATTGTTGGTTAGTCCCCATCGCTCTCCTAATTCTTTTTACGGGACATTAATAATAACTTCCAAGTGCAGATTGTTATGACAACCAACCGCTGCTTCATGGGGTTTTCGCGGTTCAAACAAATCTGGTTGTACTCTAATTTAAAGTCTAGGGTAATAAACAAATTTTCTTTTGCTGAGTTCCTAGAATCATGGGTATGTTTACCATAGGCTAACGATCGCCGATGGTTCGTTCATTCAGCTTCCTGATATCGACCACCAGTCGTAGTCTACACTTCACTTTGGGATAATGTCATACTTTGACAGCTGTTTGATTTGGCTCTTATAGTTTTGTGTTAATATATTTTAATAATAATAACCGCATTTATTTGATTTCATTAGCGCTGATATTTACAATACTTAAATTATTCTGTAAACGATGCGAAAAAATCTCTCCATTCTTACCATCGCTTACAGATAGATAACCAATTCAATACTAAGCAGGGTTAGTTGGAGCTGAATTATGTGTTTATTATTATTGTTTTGGGGAAGACAACGAATTTGCCACCCTTATTTAAAAAAATTATTAAACACACGAAAGGTTTAAGTTTTTCAAGAATAACCGAAGCTGCACTGCAGTGACCAACAAGAGGGCACGCAAAACTCGACGGCTTTTTGATCGCTCCGCTTATAAAACTGGAGGAATATAAGCGATAAGTAAGCGAGAGCGGATCGAAAGTTCGGTTAAGTAAAGATTTTAGTCTACGGAGTATAATTTATTTACAAAAATGTATCAAAGCATGTAATACCCGATTGCATTTAAAATTTAACAATTTTATTATTGCTGCTCCGAACATCCTCCCCCTGTTGGAAGGGATCTGCTTCAAACCAGCTCCGATTTAATTGGCAAAACAGCTAGCTTGGCAACAAACTTATTTTGCAACAAAGACAGATAATTTGTGCTCCACTTCCTCCATCATCGTGCTGCATTTGGACCAATGCCATCGATTTAGCCGCTTTAAGATGCGCCACGTCTGCTTCTAAAAACAAATTGAATATTGAGGATTGAGGAAATTGGACAAAGACGAGAATGAAAAATTGCTGATATTTCGTAAACGAGATTTCGGATAACTCTATAAAAATAAAATTTGGCTGTTTTGAATTTCTAATTGATGCCTTCCTCGTCCTACAAATTGCGCAGCAATGGTTGAGAATGTTAACAATTCTGAACGATTTCCAAATGAGTGGCTTTGGTCGCGAAGCGTACAAAAATCTATATTTAGCATTTCTAAGCTGGCTTGTATCGAATCTCCGCAAAAGTCATCTGACCAAAATCTAAAACCTTTTCGTCTTTGCTATTGTTTGGAAGATCTACTGCAAGCACGGATCAGGAATTTGACGATCTTTTTGCACAGTTTTTTCAAACTATCTATTCACCTTTGTTAATAAACGCCCAGACTTACGCTTATGATATCCCCCGGCTTAACTTTATTTCCCGACCCACCTTGTCGGAATGTGGGGTTATAAATGATCTTCAGTATGTGAAGCCAGTCTTTTCGCCAGGTCCAGACGGGGTACCGGGCTGTGTGCTTAGGTACTGCTCTCCTCCCCTGGCCAAACCCTTTTTAAAATTATTTAACCTTTCCCTGGAAACGTCCACATTTCCCGCTATCTGGAAAGAGTCCCTTATCATTCCCCTTCACAAAAAGGGAAAAAAATCAGATGCTGAAAATTACAGAGGTATATCTAAACTATCAGCAATTCCGAAACTTTTCGAAATACTTCTTGTGCCTCACTTGCAGCACCAGTGTAGATCGGTCAAATCTCCATGCCAGCATGGCTTTATGAAACAACGGTCTACCACTACTAGATCGAACTTTGCCAAACATGAACCATTTCGGGTACAATGTTCAAACTACAATGATCTTTACAACATTACATCTAACTATTCTCCTAACTCTTTGAAAGTTTCGAAGTAATCCATTTAGCACAAAACTAACTTTCCTCGTATCTTTAATAATCCACTCGGATCTATCCCCGTGTTCCGAGCCGTACGTCAGACGGTCGTGGGTTGCACGTCAAGCAACGGGAGTCGCGTAAAAAAACGTACGTCTCCAGGATCCAAGCCACGCTTCAGATTCATGCAAAAATTTTGTGTAGTAAAAGACTATTGTTAGGCTGTTAGCGTTGAGTGCGGCAATATTTCCAGAAAAATGGCAAAGCTTTATTCTTTTTCTACTACGAGAGCTATCGATTAAATCCTGTACGGGGAGAGAATAAACTCGCCGAGAACAATCTTTATTCCTAACGGAAATGAAGCGATGTATATGGGCAAAAATACACTGAAGCTTTCCATAAAAATTTTGATACTTGCTGTTCCTGGAGAGATCTACCGCAGCCGAGGTAAACAATGTGACGTATATGCGCTCCTGAAGATCGCGAAGAAGCTCCGGCCAAGCTGCAGAATCCAAAAGCAGGAATGGTTATCCATTTTTCCAGAGCCTTGAGCCTAGTATCCTAGAGCCTAGATCCATAGGGTTTAAATCTGCTGGAACGGGTGCCATGAGATTCCATCTGCCCATTCCTTTTTTTATTATAAACTTTGCTTTTATTTATTGAATCTTCTATAAATTTTGAGACCAACAATAACATTACGAGTCTTAACATTAAAATTTAAAATTTAACATGACTGCATTCTGGTTGCGTATTCAAGTCGGTCGCTGGGTGGGTTAGTCATTGCAAAGAAGACGTGATTGGCTGCTCAACCTTGTTAGACCTCTCGCCAGGTGGGTGCAAAAATAGGTTGGTAAAATACTTTTCCTTCTGTTCTGCGATCACCTCTTTTTTTACGACTCCAGTTGCTTGCCCAGCAAGCCACCTCCCACCCAACCGACCGAGGGGCGCAGCCGTCTAACGTACAGCTCGGAACACGGGGATAGTGCCGAGTATATAAGGTTAGAAACGGCGAAATTAAGTGTGTGCTAAGTGGCGTAGTAAAGCAATTTTTAAGTTAGTAGGAGAAGTATTAGATGTAATGTCATTGTAACTCGAACATAATACCATAAATGGTTCATGAAGGACAAAGTTCGAGCTGCAATGTCCCAAGGATATTTAAGCGACCTATTTGCCTATTAATATCTCTGCTAATACGAATCGTAATAAAGACAATGCCTAGCACTGTCCAACGGTTAGCAAGGGTCGGTAATTTTATTAGTAGTAGTCTACTGTTATAAGAGGGAAGATGTAAGTTTGCATCCCAATTTTGGCCACGAAGAGCAAATATAGTCCATGTAGCGTTTGCTTTTTGAGCTATAGATAATTTTGACTTTGACTTTTCGAATGTCATTGTCAATGTGTCAGATATTTAGTAGAAGGTTTGCGACTTACGAAATGGTAAAGCTTACGCTAGAAGAAATAATTGGGAAATATTGAAAACTTTCTTTCAAAATTCGGAAAAAATATAGCGCCTTCCAGGCAGTTTGTGGATAGTTTTGTGAAGCGTGTGCATGAGACTGGATCGTTGATGGATAAAACAACACGTTTACTTGCTCGTCCAGTTCGGTCGGTCGAAAATATCGCTGCGGTGGCCAAAAACGTCAATGACAATCCGTCGACTTCAACTCGGCATTTCGCGCACTTCCCTGCAACGGATTTTAACCAGAGACCTCTGTCTAAGACCATATAAGATTCAGTTGGTTCTGCAGCTTAAGCCGCATGACCATACAATGCGACTCAGGAACGCTTGGTCGAAGTTGATTAATCAATCACAATCCGTCGACGTCAACTAGGCACCGTGCTCCTGAGTTGGACATTTTGCGCAGTTCCCTGCAACGAATTTTAACCAAAGACCTTGGTTTAAGGCCATATAAGATTCAGTTGGTTCTGCAGATTAAGCCGAATGACCATACAATGCGTTTTCGGTTCGCGGAATGGGCTCAGGAGCGCTTTGTCGAAGATTACCACGTTTACCGAAAAATCGTGTTTTCTAATGAGGCCCATTTCCACCTCGGTGGGTATGTTAATAAAAAAAAGTGTCGCATTTGGGGTTCAGAAAATCCACACGTCGTCTTAGAGAAGCCAATGCATCCAAAACGAGTCGTCGAAACTAAGTCGTCGACTAGCTTAATTCTATCAAGAGCTACATCACACACTGTGTAAGATGTTATTACGGGTTTAGACTTAAGGTCATTACTTTACACTTAGAGCCGTTAAGATTTAATAAACAAAGTTTCACATCATCTGCGTACAATAAAATAAAATAATATTTTAAAGCGATTGGAAAATAGCGAACCTAAATGGTTTCCCAGAGGGACACCAGATGTAGGATAAACCAGACCAGACAATACCTCGGTGGTAATATTAATAAGCAAAACTGTCGCATTTGGGGTTCAGAAAATTCAAACGTCGTCTTGGAGAAGCCAATGTATCCACAATCGAGTGACTGATTGGTCAGATAACTTTCAACACAACTTAGAAGACTTTGACTGGTAGAATATTTAAGTCGAGATGTATGTTTTCGTTGCGAACATACCACGGTGTGCCGGTGATTGTTCTCAAGATCTTCGACTGAGCTTGCTGGACTATGTTAATATGGCTATTGCTGGCATTCCCCCATAACTGGGAGCCGTACACCCACATAGGTTTTAGAACTGAGTTTTACAGCAGTTTATATTCAAGGCTAAGGGAGAGAGTTGATAAGCCAATGAAGGGTGCTGGCTTTTAACTTTAGGTGTGTTCTTTTGGCTTCACTGTCCCGGCGCAATGTAAGACTTTTGTCGAGGTGTACTCCTAGATATGTCACTTCGGTTGCTTGCGGAAGTATAGTGTTGTTTATTGTTAGGCTGAAAATTAAGAGTAGATTCAATAAATAAAAACAAAGCTATTAAAAAAAAAACTGGCATATGACCGCGGCTGGCTCGGATGTAGTCCAATCTGGATGTTAAATTTCGATCTTCCATAAAGTGGATAAATACAGATTCAATTTTTCTGCTCGATGGCGGATGGACTTATTCGGATCTTCCTCAATGCTACCCTCTACAGTAGCAATAGCTTCTTCTATACGCACCGTACGGCGTCTCAATTAGAGTAAACGTGGTGTGAAAACGAAATTAACTGCTCTGATGGACGATTCATTCGACGCACTACTTGCAATCGCCATCTTGAACAGTAAAGCCAACTTAAAATTCTATACCTCTAATAAAACACCCTTTATTAATTATTAGCGCGCCCGACTCGCTTCGCTCGGCATGCTTGCCTTTCGATGAGTTCAACAAAATCGATGTTTGGTCTGGTCGGTTTGGATCAGATATTACAGTTGCACCAGCGTCCTGTTAGTGATTTCATCAACTAAAATCAATGCCATGATATACACGTTTGGTGTGAATAGATTTACAATTAACAAAAATTCTTACGTAAATGATATAAGAAAACCTTTGGAACCTATCATAATCGGTCCAGCCGTTTACGATTCTATAGCGGACATACATGGCTACATTCATTTATATATATATAAGTTATCTTATAGTCCGTTGCTCGGTGGTAAAGCGGCTCCAGATCAGGCTGATGAGGGGCACCAGTAGGGTGCTTGCTGAGTAGTAGTGAGTGTCAAGATAGTTGGGAATTGGCGGCCGGGCTGCTGCTCCCAGATGGCCGCCTATGGTGTGCCACCGGTAAGGTTGTTGATGATGTGTAAAATGAAGTTTATGTCGAGAGGGTGACTGCCCCCCTATACCCCTGGCCTTAAGCTCAGTGGGCGAATGCAAATAATATGACGGCGATTGTCGGAGTAATGTTTATGGGGCTAAGTGCTCTTTATTTAAATAACAATAAAACAGAACTTTGGAACTTAGTTATCACAGTATATTGACTTTATATTGGGCAATAAGTTTATTAGTTGGATGATAGGGAATTTTACGTCCACTATTGCCCCCGACTCTATTGGTTGTACTATCGCAAATTTGGAGAACTTGTCGATGGCCGTTAAAAATAGTTTTTTATCGGTGGAAAAAATGTCAATATGCTGCATTTCGCCGCTACATGACGCAATTGGAGCTACCCCAAGTTCTTGTTTCTTGGGGTGTCTGTCACATCTTGCAACTTGTCACTATTTCAGTCGCCAACTTTGACATTTTTGGAAAATAATAGTCGCGAAGGACTTGTTTGATATTTTCCTGAGCAACTCTGTGTGCACGATTGTGCTCTGCGGTAATTATTACGATCTGCTCACTTTTATCAGAAATCTCTGACACAAAGTTCTTGCAGTGCCAAAATGTTGTTGCAAATTTGATACTAATGCATGTTGAATGCTAGCCAACGTTGGCAAGTTACAATGAATAGCGTTAACAACTTTTGGGTAAATTATTGGTTTTAGTGATTCTAAAAGGGTCGATTTTTCAGTGAAATGTATAATATGGCGGGATTTATTTCCGAAAAATATAATGTATCGCTTTAAGGAATACTTTGCCTCTTCTAGGATTATCTGATTTTTGAAACTATTTAAAGATTTTTCCGTTGTTTCTAGCGTATAAGTGCTAGATTCTTCACTGTGAACTGTTGCACAAACAGATTTGGAATCGTTTTGATGGGCATTGATTCGATAGGGCGTCGGCGACAAAATTTTCTTTCCCCGTAGTGTATATGACTTTTGCGCCGTAGTCAGCTTTTAATGCTTTCCAACGTTTTAATTTGTCATTTGGATTCTTCTCCGAGATAGCGAACGTTAGCGGCTTATGGACACTGCCTTAATTTTTCTAGAGCCCAGACTATAGCGAGTAACTCTCTTTTGTTAGTTGCGTAACGGGTCTCGCAGTCTTTAAGGGTTTTGGATATCATCGTTATGGGGTTTTTGTCTTGCGACAGTACAGCCCCGATGCCGTAAGCTGACGCATAGGTTGTCACATCGGACAGTTTCTTAAAGTCTGGGTATTTGAGGGTTACATCATGCCAAAATGTTTTGAAGTCTATCGAATGCGTCCCTTTGCTGATCGTTAAAATTTATTGGTATTTTCCTTGACATGTGTTTACTTACGGAACCGTTTTCTTCTTTAAGGAGGTTGGTTAGTGGCCTGGCTATTGTATCGAAATCTTTTATAAAACACCTATAATAGCTGGCAAGTCCTAAAATGATCTTAGTGAGAATAAGCTGGTCGGTTCTGTGTTTTCCTTGATGGCTGCTACCTTTTCAGGGTCAGTTGTTGCCCCGTTTCGGGAAGCCGAAGTATTGGACACTTTCTTTTAAAAAAACTGGGTTTTTTCTTTCGAGATGCTCATATTGACTAAGCCTAATTTTTTCAGGACCCAGTCAATGTGACTAACATGCTCTTTTTCGTTTTCCGAAAAGATTATGACATCGTCAACACAGACGTAACACGATTTCCCTATCTGCTCCCTCAATACGTCAACTATTGCCCATTGAAAAATGCTACCAGAATTTTTTAATCCAAAAGGCAAGCGGTAGAATTCATACTTGCCTCCGTTGACTGAAAATGAGGTTTTTTCGCGATCTTGTTCCGCGAGGGAAATTTGGTGATAGCCAGATTTTAAGTCTAGAGTTGTAAAATTTTTGGCTTGCCAAGGTTTGCCAGTATTAACTCGATACTTGGCAAAGGGTATTTATCAGGAATGGTTTTTTTTGTTCAGTTACCACCTGTCTCATCTGACCCCTTTTTATCGACCGCCCATGTTGGATTATTATACGGTAGTAATATGGGGTTATAATATTAGACTTCAGTAGGTCTTTTATTTCTTTATTAACGAACTCTGCGACACCCATTGGGTGTGGGTACGTTTTAGAGTACACTGGGTTGTTATCCTCATTTCGTATAGTTGTCACAACATTTGTGTTGTACGGCAAAGTTTAAGTTGCGTCGGAGAACACTTTAGACCTTTTTTTATCATTTTGATAAACTTCTTTTTTACTGACTCTGGAACGAGTTTATGTTGGTAAAGTTTACATTGTCGCAATCAAGAAACTGCAGGTCCTCAGACACGGAACCATACAACATTTTTTTAGTTTGCATATTGAGGGTGGCTCTCACTTGCGTTAGCAAGTCGAATCCTATGATCCCGTCAAATGTTGTTAGGGAATCTAATATGAAAAAATGGGGAAGTGGTTTCCAAGACACTTATTTGGAACTTTTTATGTATGCCGTTGGACCCGTGAATTGAATTCACCCGAAACGGTGAAGCTACTGGCGTTATATTTTTAAGCTCCTTTACGGGCCTTATATAACTTTTCGCTGCCCCTGTATCAATAAGAATTTTTAAAGTTCTCCCAGCCAACCGTCGTTCGATGAACCGTAGCCGGGACCGCCCTCTAAAAGGAGAAGGTCATGGGAGTCGGCCGAGTCGCTGTCGTCTTCGATTGCGCTCAGCGCGGCTACCGGAGCGCCTTTGATCAGTTATGCTATCTGACGAGTTGAGTCGGCCTACGCTCAACCTCGTCATAGTATGTATGGCATGACGCTTTGGTCACTTTGGCGGGTCGCTCAAGCCCAAGCATAGTTGCCCTGATAAGGTTTGTAGAGTTCGTATGTGTCGTGGCAGATTGCCTCGTCTTGCTGACCGTTAAAATCTGGTACTGACTTTATTACGTGGAGCGGTATATCGCATCGGGGTGCTCCTGGCTGTACTTAGACTCTTTGGTATATTAACGGAAGTGATTTGAGCTTCAAATTCTGCTCGGAGCCTAGCCTGTTGCGCTATGTCGCTATGTTTTGTGTATGTTTGTTGAAGCCGTAAACTAATTAATCAGCCCACTTACATGTTACTCTTGAAAATTTTGAAGGTCGCTAGTTTAGTTTGCTCGTTAGGCGCCAGTTATCTTATAGTCGGTTGTCCGGTGGCAAAGCTGCTCCAGATCAGGCTGATGAGGTGGCACCAGTAGGGTGCTTGCTGAGTAGTAGTGAGTGTCAAGATAGTTGGGAATTGGCGGCCGGGCTGCTGCTCCCAGGTGTGTGTCACTGGTAAGGTGGTTGATGATGTGTAAAATGAAGTTTATGTCGAGAGGGAGACTGCCCCCCTATACCCCTGGTCTTGAGCTCAGTGGGCGATTGCAAATAATATGACGGCGATAGTCGGAGTAAGTAATTATAAAACAGAACTGAGGAACTTAGCTGTACGAAATAGGGGAACTTAGTCGGCAGACCGACCGCATGATATGCTAAGTCGGCATCTAGAAAGACTAGGGTGATCCAAAAATGACACACGATTTCTACCGACTGTTTGTTACCCCTCAGAAGTGTTACCTTATATTCATACGTGGAAACACTGCAAGATGATTCTTCAGTTATCCCGTGTTATCTTCGGAAATTACCGGCCTAGATAAACCCTTATTGAAACAATATTGAAAGCACTCTGTTCGGGATACAACATTAATGTTGAAAGACTTCATAATTAAACACGCTCTGGTGTCGATTAATAAGTTATCGGATGATGCTGTGGAGTTAAGGAATAAGAACATTTCGTTTGCAGCATGCTAGAAAAATTTCTCGAGTAGAAACAAATGAACACCTACCCAATCGTCTACTTCTTTTATGGGATCCTTTCATAACAACGAAAGGTACCACCCAAAATAAAGTCAGTTTTTAATATATATGTTTTGATCTGTACGTGTTATTATTAATATGCTATCATAATTATATCTTAAAAATTTGGTCTGACGATCTAGAGTTTGTTTACTTTGTTTATCACATTTTTCTAGAATTTTAAATTTTTATCTCCACTAGAAATATTTTTGTCAGCTCGCTCCATACAAGCCCGGTCATTATGGAATAGTTTGGGATGGCAATATAAATCTGTGGAACGACATATTTGTGATACTTTAAATATAAGTTATAGTTAAAAGATTGAGCCGAATTTATATTAAAACTTTTAATTATTTTCTGAAATAATTGTATTAAATGGTGGACGGTGTTCGTTTAGAAGATATTTCCGTGGATCTCCTGCAATAGTAAGAATCAATTATTTTCCTTTTTCTATTTCTCGCCGTAACAGTTTTTTATACATTTTTTTATGGACTGAGTTGTAAGACAAACCCATATGTACCCATAATATGTTGTAACACGTTTCAGGTTAATCAGATAATGTACTTGTATGATAAATATTTGCAGTCCAGACTCTAGCCACCAGTGTGCTGATGATATATTAAAATATAATTCGTATTAAGGCGGTAGATACTTGAAAAATAATGAGACTGCATGTTTTCCCGGATATTAAATGTTTGTCCATCTCTATTTTTAGCAAGTAGCATCCAAAATTATAATTTAAAACTGAATTTATGCGCGGCATTACTGGTGTTGGCAAAAAATTACGCAGCTAATGCAGCGCGCTTAAAACAACCGTGCGTACTTTTGCCAATATTTAGGTGAAATCAATTAAATTAACACTGGAGGTCAACATATGTAACTAATACAAATGGTAAGTCGGTTTATTTCATCTTCTCATCTTCCTTTTTATTCTAACTTGGAGTTTTCCGCAGGACATCCGTAAAACCAATCTACAAGGGCTTTGGCCATGTGCGTCTTGATCTGACCGACCGTTGTTTGATGAACGAACCCAACCTTCTGTCCAACTTTGGTGCCATTGAAGTATCTAGCAGGGACCGTATTGAGCGTGGAACCCAAATCGAGGCGATCGTCAGGCTCTTCGACACCAACGAAAACCTCTTCCTCTTAGACAGAAGCAGCTTAAGTGTAAGTAAGTTAATTTTCCTTTATCGGCTGATAATAAGTAATATTTTTGGCATTCTAAGCCATATGGTCGGGCGATGTTACGGCCCACAGACGGGACCAGCACGATCGTAGTAAAGTACTATTTAAACAATCCGGTAATCGGAAAGGCTGAAATAGTGACCCACAACGCGGTGGACTTACACGTAGTTTCCCTTAAGGGGATGGAGATTCGCACTCTCTGATCCGCATTCGTTGCGGGGCCATAATGCCCGACACCTTGTGGGGTCCTTTTGATTTATCTCCCATGGTATTAGGTACCTTGCAAAACATAAAAATCTTCTGGAAAGTCAGCCAACCTCAGGCTGTTGAAATCTTAGACATATTCACGGCTACAGGTGAGTCTAGCTTACTATCTTTGCATTTGCGTGCGCGGATACTGCCTAGAGTTAAGAAAACTTAGCTCTATGCCCGCAATGTGCACGGATATCAAAATGTTCTTCGATGAGCCTGCTCGATTGAGTTATCAAGCAGGTACAGATACAGAGCATACAACCAGTGCCCATATACACATGCACACTTTCTTAAGCGATTATATGTAGTAGTTTATATATTATATTATATATATTATTTATTTATATATTATATTATATATATTATATTTATATATTATATTATATTTATTATATTGTATATAATATTTAAATTTGATTGGCTAGGATAAAAATTCCAAAATAAAAATTTCAGAGGTTGAGTACCAAAGTGAGGATTTAATATTGAGGCGAGTACGAGCCCTAAATCCCGGAAAGGTAATAAAGTTGCCACCAACCAGTTTAAAGCTAATTGGTAAGTGTGATCTCTCCGAGAACTTTTTATAACAAAAATATATCTTTTATTTGCACTTTTAAAAGCACTTCATCTGGTTGCGACAAATATAAGGGATTCCACTTAGCAGCTCCGTGCCGCAAGGTTCAGCTTAAATCCATTAAAAACGGTGCGCTCTTTAAGCTGGACGGTCAAAGCAATGGTATAGTAAACGTGACTCCAGATGGGCGTTTGCAAACAAAACACTTTCTAGGCCGTAATCTTATAATTGTAAGGTTCTAAGGCCTAAATCAGATAATTATTGATTAAAATTTCGTATATATCTCTAAGGCGAAAACAGCACACCAAACACTACCTATCGGTATTGAAGTGCAGAGTGTGCAATACATTTTAGTGACACTGTGTCAAACCTAAAATTTAGAAAGTCGGAAAACAAAATACCGGTGGAATGTACTTTGTGCTCAAAGTATCCCTTCACGAATAAACGAATTCTCCCATAAAATTGAGCACGTTAATGACCTGCGTTATGAATTCGCCACCAAAGATTTAGTTTATGCTCAAATAAATAATAATAGAACAATATTGAGGTGAGGTATTTATACTCTTTAGCATAAAAGGTAAAAGGAATGCAAAAAAATAATATTTCAAAACTTATTATGGGCATTATTTCTAGAAATTAAGGTAAGGTAGTGTTCTCACCGCCAGGTGAGAATTAGCCCTGGGACCATTGTTTTACCACCCAATAATTGTCACTAGCCGGGAAAAACTAAGTTCCAAGTTCACTCAAACTAAAATATAATAATACAAAATAAATCCGAAGATTAATCATTTATTTACTATAGATTTTAACGCAGATTAGAGCATGTGGAAAAAAGTTTTCAAATTGTGAAATTTTGATATCCCATAGGAAGTGACTTTACTGTCAATAAGAAAACATGTATTAGTTGGTTCTAAATACAGTCGAGTACCGCGACTATAAGATACCCGTTACAGTTTTATACAATTTTAAAATATTCATTTTGGTAGTGGGAATTCACAAAGCGCCACCTTTTGTCAAAAAAACTTTATAAATAGCGAAATAATGTTCCGATTTGAAAAATTATGTTAAATCAATAGAGATTGACCAAAATAGTTTATACAATGTCAAACGCAGATATAAATTATAATAATGTGGATGCCACAGTTTTTCTCGTTATAGTGGGTGTGGCTAGATGGGGAAAAAAGCATTGCGGCATCATAAAAAACAGCATGCCTAATCCCACATTTCTATCACTTATAGTTTCCAAGATATCAGCTTTTCTATAAAAAGCGAAAACCGTCGTTCGAGCTTGGTGGGCGTGGATATTGGTACCACCATTAGATGTGCTGACATCTCAAGTGTATACTTAATCAAAATTTTCTAGCTCCAATACTTTCTGAGATTTCAGCAACTTTAGTTTTCCGTGACATGTGAGGGATAGAGCGGGCGTGTAAGGATGCTGAACTAAACTTGCGCTGTGTCAGCGCTCAAGAATCTTCATGCTAAATCTCAACGTTTTATCTCTAATAGTTCCTGAGATCTCAGCGTTCATACAGACAGGCGGACAGACAGACTGACAGACAGACGTGTGGACAGACGGGCGGACGGATTCACGGACATGGTTTAATCGACTCGACTATACTTTATAGGGTTGGAAACGCTTCCTTCTACCTGTTACATACTTTTCAACGAATCTAATATACCCTTTTACTCTACGAGTGACGAGTATAAAAATTGTTTTTCAGTCTCCTGTGAACTAAATTTTTTTTTTGTTATTTTATGCATTCACATTAAATAGTCCAGCAAAGTCTCACTCGCTTTCCTTTCAGCTGAACTTGTTGCGTGAGACCAAGAATGTTATTGTCATCAGGTTGTGGAACTAAGCAGGAATCAAGTATTTTTGGGCCTATATTAAGTTGTCAGTGGTTAGTTCAAATAACTTCTTCCTTACCAAGGTGAGTTTAAATTAGATAGTGAATTCCCTGATGCTCATGGTTGCAACCTTCTACAACAAATGCTAACAAATTTAAAACCAAAACACCATTTGTGCCGGTGGCATTGTCATCAATTTCAAGCAGTTTAAATGAAAATAGTTTTTTCTGTTAATAAACTTACATTACAGTTATATAAATAGTATTATAGTAATTATTATTATTATTATTCTCACATATTCTTGACAAGTTTCGGATTTAAGCCTTTTGATTTGTTTCTGTAGTATGCGCCTTTTAATTTGCAACATGAAATTATTAGTTATTTATTTGTTACAACAATAACTCGATAAAATTGCCCAAAAGTTACCTACCATTCTTTTTTTTTGTAGAACAAGTAAAATAGGCTTAAAATTTAAAATATTTTTCGTTTGTCTAAATTATAATTGTCTTTTTTCATTGAAGCATATTTGTAAACTTTTTTCTTCCACCATGGTAGGCATTGCCCGAGTATTAAACCATCGGAACGATAAGATTGTGATAACTTATGGCGACGAGACCACGCTTGGCGGATTTGTTAGGTACGATTTGGAAGTTCTGGAGGCGAATGTGGTTAATATATAATTTTAATCATTTGTTTAACTTTAAAAAGCGGTTTTGCAGATTGTGTTTGTCAAGTCATTGGACATATTCAGTGGATCAGAGTATCGAGGACAGTTCGTTCTCCGTAACCACTTGCAGTCCAAAAAATATTATAACTTTGTAAAGAGTAAAAAGGTATATTAGATTCATTGAAAAGTATGTACCAGGCAGAGGGAAGCGTTTCCAACCGTATAAAGTATATATATTCTTGATCAGGATTAATAGCCGAGACGATTAAGCCCTGTCCGATTGTTCGTTCGTCTGTCCATAAGAACGCTGAGATCTCAGAAACTATAAGAGATACAAAGCAGACATATGTTTGAGGTCCCTACGCAGCAAGTTTATTTCAGAATCCACGCCCACTATAACGCCGGAAAACTGGCGTCCATAATATTATATTGTTTGTCATTGTTTGACTCTCTATTGATTTACGAAAGATTTTTCAAATCTGAACAATATTTAGTTATATAATATATGAAGAAATGTTGGATATAAGTCCTCACATGCACAGTTCCGTCATCATCAGTTAGTAAACATGCTTATTTGACACCTTTTGCGGTGAATATTTTACAATTGTGTTAACCAGTAACGGGTATGTTATAGTCGCGGCACTCGACTATAACGTTTCTTCTTGTTTTTTGTTGTTACCTATCGATTTACGAAAAACCGTTTTTCACAATTTTTTAACACTTTTCATAAGACCGGGTTATGAATGTTCTATCTACGACTGGATTGGGAGTTTACCGTTGATAACGTGCGCAACTACAAGGAAATTATTTCACACCTTAAAAATTTCTGAGTTGGAGTTTATTCACGGTGTTAGCTTACCGAAACGCGATCTTTTCATCCTGACATTAAGCGACGTAGCGACCAATTTCTCCATAAAGGGAACTGTGTCCCAGTACATAGACAAGATATTTGCACAACAGAAAATTTATTCGAAACGTCCTCCATTCGGAATTAAAAATGTGGGTTATCCTGTCTCCATGAATTTACCTTGAAACATATATATTTTTATTTTCTTTAGCAGCCTAATGCAAATTTAGTAAGCACGTAGTAACCATTGAAAACGAACTTTAATTTAACGCGGTTAATAGAATAATTTCGTCGAAAGACCTTGTCAACATTTTTCTTGATTGTGGCCACAGAGAGCACATTCCTATCGCTCAGGGTAGTGGATACATGCAGCTAGTGCTTTCTGAAAGAGGCATTGTTCATGTTGAATACAATGAGAGGACCCGCATACTAGTACTGAAGCAGTTGCGTTTTGGCCATGTGCGTCTTGATCTGACCGACCGTTGTTTGATGAACGAACCCAACCTTCTGTCCAACTTTGGTGCCATTGAAGTATCTAGCAGGGACCGTATTGAGCGTGGAACCCAAATCGAGGCGATCGTCAGGCTCTTCGACACCAACGAAAACCTCTTCCTCTTAGACAGAAGCAGCTTAAGTGTAAGTAAGTTAATTTTCCTTTATCGGCTGATAATAAGTAATATTTTTGGCATTCGAAGCCATATGTTCGGGCGATGTTACAGCCCACAGACTGGGGACCAGCACGATCGTAGTAAAGTACTATTTAAACAATCCGGTAATCGGAAAGGCTGAAATAGTGACCCACGACGCGGTGGACTTACACGTAGTTTCCCTTAAGGGGATGGAGATTCGCACTCTCTGATCCGCATTCGTTGCGGGGCCATAATGCCCGCCACCTTGTGGGGTCTTTTTGTTTTATCTCCCATGGTATTAGGTACCTTGCAAAACATAAAAATCTTCTGGAAAGTCAGCCAACCTCAGGCTGTTGAAATCTTATACAAATTCACGGCTACAGGTGAGTCTAACTTACTATCTTTGCATTTGCGTGCGCGGATACTGCCTAGAGTTAAGAAAACTTAGCTCTATGCCCGCAATGTGCACGGATATCAAAATGTTCTTCGATGAGCCTGCTCGATTGAGTTATCAAGCAGGTACAGATACAGAGCATACAACCAGTGCCCATATTCACATGCATACTTTCTTAAGCGATTATATGTAGTAGTTTATATATTATATTATATATATTATATTTATATATATTATATTATTTATATTATTTATTTATATATTATATTATATATAATATATTAATATATTTTATTATATTTATTATATTGTATTATTTATTATTATTTAAATTTGATTGGCTAGGGTAAAAATACCAAAATAAAAATTTCAGAGGTTGAGTACCAAAGTGAGGATTTAATATTGAGCCGAGTACGAGCCCTAAATCCCGGGAAGGTTATACAGTTGCCACCAACCAGTTTAAAGCTAATTGGTAAGTGTGATCTCTCCGAGAACTTTTTATAACAAAAATATATTTTTTAATTGCAGTTAAAAGCACTTCATCTGGTTGCGACAAATATAAGGGCATCCATTTTAGCAGCTCCGCGCCGCAAGGTTCAGCTTAAATCCATTAAAAACGGTGCGCTCTTTAAGCTGGACGGTCAAAGCAATGGTATAGTAAACGTGACTCCAGATGGGCGTTTGCAAACAAAACACTTTCTAGGCCGTAATCTTATAATTGTAAGGTTCTAAGGCCTAAATCAGATAATTATTGATTAAAATTTCGTATATATCTCTAAGGCGAAAACAGCACACCAAACACAACCTATCGTTATTGAAGTGCAGAATGTGACACTGTGTCAAACCTAAAATTTAGAAAGTCGGAAAACAAAATACCGAGTGGAATGCACTTTGTGCTCAAAGTATCCCTTCACGATGAAACGAATTCTCACACAAAATTGAGCACGTTAATGAGCTGCGTTATGAATTCGCCACCAAAGATTTAGTTTATGCTCAAATAAATAATAATAGAACAATATTGAGGTGAGTTTCACTTTATTATTTATACTCTTTAGCATAAAAGGTAAAAGGAATGGAAAAAATAATATTTCAAAACTTATTATGGGCATTATTTCTAGAAATTAAGGTAAGGCAGTGTTCTCACCGCCAGGTGAGAATTAGCCCTGGGACCATTGTTTTACCACCCGATAATTGTCACTAGCCGGGAAAAACTAAGTTCCAAGTTCACTCAAACTAAAATATAATAATACAAAATAGGATGGGCCTTATGAATTTCCACTAGCAAAATGAATATTTCAAAATTGTGTAAAACAGTAACGGGTATTTCATAGTCACTAGACTCGACTATAGAGTATCTTCTTGTTTAAAACTCGAGGGGCGCATGAATCAGTATCTGCAATAGGATAACCTTCTCTCAACTCTGAAAAGGAAGTTGATATCATCTTTCAGTCTCAAGATTCTGGTCATTTTTTGCGGTTGTCACAAAAGCAATAACGGATTATAAGTCGCAGTATATTTCTAAAAATATTTTTTTGGGAACTAATTGAAACTGATTAGGTCATAGAAAAAGGAATGAAAAGAATTAAATTATTTAAAAAGATGCCGACTTATGCTTCGTTGGTCTCGCGCAACAAAGATTGGAATTTCGTGATCCAGTGGAGACTGTGTGACTTAAGAGCCTTCGCCATGTTAGACGACTTTGCCAGTGGACACCTAGATAAATTATTTCGCTAATATTAAGGATTTGAGTTTTTTTCAAAATTATTGTAGGGCATTACTGTCTGTTCAAAGTGAACATGTCGTCATCAAGCCATCTGTTTTGCGGAGGGCGTTAATTTATGCCCCTGTTTCTAAATATTTTTTACAACATATAATTGTACAAAAAAATACGGTGCCGTGAACGTTGCCAAAGAAAAGGCCGAGAGATTGTTTCTATGATTTATTTTAGCAGTGCTGCGACTGCGTGATAACAGCGAGAGAGAACGAAATGTAATGTGCCAAGCGTAATGTGCGATCGGCGACTTGCGAGCGCTTATCTCGGCTTGTCTTATAAATAAACGAGATAATTAAGCATACAGTGATGCTGAGCAATTGTAAGCCTTGATTCTGGTATCAGCTAGATGACTGCTCCCGACATACTTCCCCCGTTGGAAGAGCCATACTTCCAAGCGAAGTTGCCCGATTGCACAGTCCGGAACTTGTGTGGATGACCGCAACTCGATCGACGCCTTCATCTCCGGAGACAGTGCTCTCCACCCTGTCGGGGCGTAAGCGGGGTAAGTTGTCCTCCTTGATAAGGCCAATTGCTCCGTTCCTGAAGCAACGAGAGGTGCTCCATTTTCTCCAGAATATTTGCTGCGTTTGGCACACACGCTGCCACCGGCTCATGCGATCGAGGTTGCGATGGGTCACGTCCGGTTCGTCCATTTATGAGAGTGTAGACCCAATGAAAAAGTGTGCAGGAGTCAGGACATCGATGTCGTCTTGGTTTTCTGAAATGGCATAGAGAGGCCTTGAGTTCAACATTGCCGAAATTTCACAAACTAGCGTTCGTAGCTCGTGAAATGTGAGAACGGATTTTCCAACAACGAGAGCAAAGTGGTACTTGGCAGATTTGACAGTAGCTTCCCACAAGCCTCCAAAGTGCGGAGAACGAGGAGGGATGAAATTTCACTTCATTTCCATCGACGTAAGGGAACTCCATAACTCGGTTAGAATCTCTGCCGTAGGGCGTCCAGCAAGCTCTGCGCTCCTGCATGTAAGAACTTGCGATGAATATGATCAATGATGGCTGAGGTAATGCAATGATATTTTGGAAGGATCATTGGGTGCTTGGCATCGAAATCCAGTTCAGAGTTTTTACTTACTTTTTACTTGCTTTAAAGGAAGAAGCCTGCTCTTGGTTGCGGTCTGGTCTGTCCACTTGCTTGAGAAGCTGAACTATCCGATAGAGTATCTGTTCCAACATGAACACATCTAAATATAAGTATAGCAGCCACTTGTATAAAGCCAAATATACGCACATAACATGTAAAATGACTTCCTGCAGAACGGTCACAAAATATCTTTGGGTAAACAAACCATTCCGTGGGTTATCAGAAATAAGATAATAATTCCAAATGTAAGATTCTATAATCATGTCACATTGTAAATCGATCCAATCTGTAAGTGCAGGCCACTTGAGCCTCCAAATATAATCACTTGAAATATTTCCTCCACTACACAAGGACTTGAGCGGGGGTCAAAATATAACTCTCCCGCCCAGGTCAAAACAGATGCGGTCTATGGAGGGTCTGCGAGCTTGAGATTTTCCGGTACCTTCCACTCAGATGTGTTGTTGCTACAAGGGACGTGCTGTGACGTTGTAGCGCTGAGTTGAAGTCAATCATAAAAGTTGTGGGCAATTCGTCAAATAATGCTCCCTTGCCTCAGTTAGTAAACACAATGGCAATGTGAAAGACGAAGCAATAAGTGCGGTGCGATGATTTCTAGTAGCTACATTTACCACTTGTTTGCAAGGTGTGTGGTCTACCATAGCGCATTCCAAATTCAACATTATGCGGCACCGAAGTTCTTAAAATGTGGAAAATTTGTCCCAATTCGGCAGCTCTTTTGCAGGCAACCCATCTTCCCACCTCTCCTTGTTCTGAAGGTCCAGCTTTGAAGAGATGAGATGGGTCAAAACACCGTAAAGAATTTTCTGCGTAGTTGCCATAGAACTGAGGGCGCGCAAGTGTGAATTGCCTTGTCGCTCAATTACCGCAAACCACTTGCTGATCCCTTCTCCACACTTGGTACATTGAATAATGGCCGAACGTGTGCCTGGAAATGCAAAAATGTATTATCAAAGCGTACAATTAAAAGTTCTAAGGCCCTGTCATAATTCTTTTCAGTGGGCTCCAGGGATCGAATAGTGTCCTGCGCCATCCAAGCAGGAACGAAAATGCTGGAGTTTTTCCACATTTCACAAGTCTTCGTTTGTTACCACCACCGTGTTGAACATAGCGTCTCCCTTTTGTGTTACAGTACGCGGTGATTAATCTTATGCGCGATCACTAGCCTTTCGAGGTTATGTTGAAAGCAGTCGAAATCGGAATTCATCCTCTCGACTAACACTAACCGCATCTGCAATTCACTTTCATCGAACTTGGCCAACTGTTCGTCACTTAGGAGTGTATTTAACGCCGCAAGTTGACGCGCCACGGAGCTCGACTTTGCCTAATAAAAGTCTTCGTTGTCTGGGGCACGTAGCACAAGTTCTGTTGTATTTGATTCTGACATTTCGAATTATTTTTGGATTTCCGATTCACTTGACTAACGGCGACGAAAGCGAGAATAGAAGTAGCGGGTAGAATGGAAACGAAAATCGAAAAACCTACGCTTAGCAACCGAAATTATGTAACGCTCGGCGTTGTGTATAAGTTTTCGAAATGTATAGCAGCCGATGCTGACTGCAGATTTGCTTTGCATGTATAAGCGAATAGCAGGCATAACCGATGCGAATTGAGATCATTGACCTTCACACCGAATTGTGTGAGAGGCGCTTGGAATTATTAAAACGATATTTAATAATTTCTTAACTTTCACACGCGTTCACGATCACATCGGGGTCACCAAATGTTTTGAGGAGGGCAATAATTTATGTACCTATTTCTAAATTTTTTTTACAAATTATAATTGTAGAAGAATATGCGGTGCCGTTAAGGGTGCGAAAGAAAAGGTCGAGAGATTTTTCTCTCATTTATTTTAGCAGAGCTAAACGAGCGAGCACTTACCTCGTCTTGTCTTATAGATAAACGAGATATTTCTAAGCCATGATTTTGGTGTTAGCTATATGGCTGCTCCCGACTTACTCCCCCCGTTGGAAGAGTCATACGTCCAAGCGAAGTGGTTTCGACAGGACAGCTAATTTTCTTGTTGCCCGGTTGCACACTCCAGAGCTAGTGCGGATCACCGCAAATCGATGGACCCCATCATCTCCGGAGACGGTGCTCTCCGACCTGCCGAGCCTCCACCGCAAGGGGGTAAGTTGTCCTCCTTGATGAGGACCATGCTGCCTAGCTGTATACGTGGCCATGTCCGATTCTTCCATTGTAAGCCTTAATTCTGGTATTAGCTAGATGACTGCTCCCGACACCATCTATTTGCTACTCGCAATGCGATTGATCTGTATTCTTATGATCTGTTTTCCTCTACGCATCTGCAATCAACGGTTATAAGTAGGTAGATTGCATGATGACACGGAAAATCCTGGAATTATTGGGGCTTTCTCAAGGGCTATTTTCATGTAAAATTATTGGGACTTCCTTCCTTCCTTTCATGTAAAATTATTCGGTCGATGCTCAACGACCTGTTCATTCGAAACAGTTTAAGACACCCAAAACTCATGTTTCGGAATGGGTTTTTCGAGTCTCTTTCATCGTGTCTCTTTGTCTGCGGTTGTCACAAAAGCAATAGCGTTATAATCCGCTTATAAGCCGCAGTATATTTCTATAAATATTTTCTTTGAAACTGATTTCTGATTGGGTCTGGTAATTTTTTAATTTGAAAAAAGAAAAAGAAATGAAAAGAATTAAAAAGATGCCGACTTATGCTTCGTTGGTCTCGCGCAAGAAAGATTTGAAATTCGTGATCCAGTGGAGACTGTGTGACTTTAGAGCCTTCGCCATGTTAGACGTCTAACCTAGATAAGTTATTTTCCTAAATTTCCGGATTTGAGTTTTGTTCAACATTATTGGAGGGCTTTAATGTCTGTTCCAAGTGAACGTGTCGTCATCAAGCTATCTATCTGCTACTCGCAGTGCGATTGCCTTATGATCTGTATTCTTCTACGCATCTGCAATAAACTGTAATAAGTAGGTAGATTGCATTGAAGACACCCGAAACACTCATGTTTCTCTTTAACTGTTACATGAGTGTTTCACTCACTCCTTTTTTAGTTTTAAGTGTTTCGGGTGCCGTGTGAAACAGAATAGTTTGTGCGTATGAGCACATTCGAAATTATCAGTACAAGGCAACCACCCTTATTTTATGGTGCCGATCACACTCTTAGTGCCGTAAACGCACAAATGATTCGGGTACACTTCTTGTTTGGGTGTACCCATGCATGTCATACATGTACCCTGCTGTCTTCCTTCTACTAGAAATTGGTCCCCGGGAGACTTGACGAAAAGATAGTAAAGCGAGGCGGACACTAAACTGCTGCAATAGTCCTGTTGTCGCTTTGTTATTTTAGGGTTGCAAGAGAAAATGGTGAAAATGGAGCTTGATGCACAGTTGGGATTAAGCATGTACATTCTTGAGATTTCTACGCAGCTTAAGCTTATTCTCAAGGTGGACCCCTTATTTCTTGGTCATTCTTATTATCACATCATCCACCATCAAACATAGCATCCCAATCAATAGTTGTTGCTTGCTACAGCTCACGATGGCCTTTTCATTCCATTCCGTGCTATTTTCAACTCAGCATCGGAGCTCAACTTTGTTTCGTCTCGCCCTGCGGGCGAAAGGCGCATGCATCAGTATTCGGAATACGATAATCTTCACTCAACTCTTAAAAGGAAGTTAATATCGTCTTTTAGTCTCAAGATTCTGGACATCGTGCCTTAACGTCTGCGGTTCTTAGGCAGTATATTTCTAAAAGTATTTTCTTGGAAACTGATTTCTGATTGGACCAGGCATATTTTTTAATTTGAAAAAAGAAAAAGGAATGAAAAGAATTTAATTATTTGAAAGGATGCATAATCATGCTTGGTTGGTCTCCCCCTGTGGAGTCTAAAAATTTGTAAAAAGGGACTTTTAAGTTGATAATCATTTGTCTGGTGGGAAAAAATAGAAGTAGCTTCTTTTGTTTTCTGAGATCTAGGCATAGATAAGAACATACGGACATCAAAAACAGTTTCTTCTACCCGTTACCCGACTAGCTGCCTTCAGTTTAGTTGGAAATTGGCTCTTAGCTACACGTGGTTCAGAATAGCAAGATGCTCATGGCTTCTTGAAACTTCATGAATTTGTGGTGCCAGCATTTTAGCTTACGGAAGAAGAACAAGATTTCATTACTTTTTAAAAATCTAGGGTAGCTCTTTTGAACCACGCTTAAGTGGGAGTTCTTAATAATAATAAATAAAATAAATAATTTTTTACATATTCTATAGTTTTTAATTCTGTCTTGATTCAAGAAGCACCACCAAGCCTAACATTTTCGTTTCCAACCGAATTGACCATCATCGAAATTGTTTGACTCTTTACTCTTTACGGGAATCGTAAATCCTGCATCCTGCGAGTGAGGGGGCGACTACGGCATTCTAACTTGCCATATGAGCGCCGGCATCCGATAATACTCCCAAGTTCCCATCATTACACTGAGCTGGTAATTCGGCACTTGTATGTTTTGACTCTGCACGGAGGTGCGCAGCTGACTTTAGCGCATACACGCCAGCGGTTCTGGATAGTGACAGGAAGGCAGGCAGTTCGAAGAGTTGTGCGGAAATGTGTCCAATGTGTACGGGCACAGCCCTCCCCTTCGGCTCAGCTCATGGGAGACTTGACGCTTCATCGAGTGAACCCCCCTAATCTATTAGGTCTATTAGGGCGCTATAGAGCTCAAGGGAGCACGGTTGCGAGGCACCAGCTTCTACAAGGGGTACATCGCCGTTTTCATTTGCCTTGCAACAAAGGCAGTGCATTTGGAAGCGGTGACAGGCCTCACCACGGAACATTTTTTGCTGGCGCTGGACAGATTCACCAGGACGAAAGGGATGGTTCAGCACCTCTACAGTGACAACGGAACCAACTTTGTGGGGGCGGACAATCTAATGAAGAAGTTCTACGGTAAGCTTCAAGAAGGTTACGATCAGCTTATAGCAACGTGGACAACGTGGCACTTCAATCCTCCTCAGTCGCCCAATACATTATACCTTTTTAATCAACGAGTGACGGGTATCAATATTTATCAAAAATGTTTTAATTCGACCGTTATACGTCCCCGCTATTTAAATTTCAGTCGTCATTAGCTACTGCTGTCATAATTATTTTGAAATAAACAGAGTAGATTAACGGGTATATGAAAGTCGTAGTGGTAGTAACAGTAAATACTTATATGTACAATAAAAAAGGTCCTTTCATTTGTGTTCTATTAACATTAAAAATTATAAATAGTTTTTAATTTTTTTTATTTTAGAAAAACTAATCTATTTTTAATTTTCTCTTCGTTGCAACCAGTTTGTATCGTCAGTCAGTCAGAATCATTATTAGATTCTTTCCTTCTTTTGGTCGCTTGTGTAATTTTGGATTTTGACCAGTCTTCTTTAAATAAATATATATATATATATTTCTTAGTTTACAGACAAATTTTTTTAAACTTACAGTTACCAACCTCGCTGGTATTTTCATCTGATGAATATATTGTTTTAACAAGTTCCGAATTTTTTTACTTGTGCTATGATTATATTATGGTTGCTTACGGCCACGACTACTTCCTACGCGTCTTCCAACTAATGTGGTATCACCCCGCTGCCTATGCAAAAAAAATCGCTAAATTTTTTCTGTAAATGAAATATTAGCTCAATATTTATTGAAATCTAAATTGTGTCTACCTTTGTGTTCTCATTACTATGAGAGTACGCGGATTGTAATTGCATTATGAACGTAAAGACCAGTACCTGTACCATGTCTCCAACTTCTTCTGTAATGCTCTAGGAGGTTTAATATCTATAAAAATTTGTGATTATTTTCTTAAAGAAAATGTGGAAAACGCGCTTGATCAGCCGAAGAAGTAGTACCCGAGACGGATTTCCCTTAGAGGGTCGTTTTCTTTTGTTGGGAGATTAACTTGTATATTTTGATGTAAGCAGAGATGCAATTATTTCAACCAGATTTTCCTCATACCGTTGGCACTAAAATCTGTTGGTACAATATAAATCTAAGTTAGCAATGTACTCTTCCCTACCCATTCGCTCCACTTTCAAAAGGCGGCAACATGTGCGGCCGTGTGATCCAATATTTAGCTGCGTTGAATTTGCTCCCGGGGAACTGCACAACATTGGTTGCGCCGATAAGCTAACGCTCCAGATCAGCAGCTAGCGGACCCGGAGCGATGGGCTATCTGCCAACGGCCAGCTGGAGAAGGCTTTAGTTCTGGGAGAGACTGAGAGCCAACGTTGTGTCCTATAACATAAATAAACATAAGGAAAAAGAAGCCCGAAAAGCTCCTCTTCTACCAGTAAAACCCTTTTCTTTGAAGATTACCCCATGAAACGCAGACTGCAGAAGCTTTGTATGTATGTATTCCAGGCAATTCACGCATTGGACAGAAACGTTTCGTTTATGAGGCTCCTTCACAGTAATTTTACGATAGAGAAGCTACTGAAGCTTGTAAATGGGGTAAACTGAGTACTTCTTGGGGTTTAGGCACTCGCTAGCTCGATCTTAAAAAGACGCTGTTCGATTTTTGCCCGGTTAACTATGCTCATAGCAAGCTTGATTTTGAAACCCTGTTCCCTGTTCTGTTACAGAGTTGAGACTGAGCAGACAGACTTTTCAAATTTATTTCAGCAAATTTATTTCCCACTATAACGCCCACAAATCACGAAAAACTAAAATCGCTGAAATATCAGAAACTTTTAAAGCTAGAGAGTTGAAATTAAGTATGTATAATCTTGACATGCCAGCGCATCTTATGGTGGTACCATTATCTGGCTTTCGCAAAAGCTGATAGAAAATTCCGATGTAACATGTAGGTTTTTGTGATGCCCCAAATTCAAATTTTTTTTCCCATCTAGCCAACCCAAAAAAAACCAAAAATGCAATATTCTCGGGAGTTATAAAGCTAGAAAGTTAGGCGTAAGAATACGTATTTTAGAGATGCCACTGCAACTTCACACGAGTTTTTATTTGGACACGCCCATTTTAACGCCCACAAAACGGGGAAAACTGTGGTGTCAATAATATTACAGTGGATGTCTTCGTTTGACCTTGTATAACATATTTTTGTCAATATCTATCTATTTACCAAAGACTTTCAAATAGGAACATTATTTTGCTATTTATGAAGAAATGTAGGTTATAAGGCCTCACATGGACAGTGACGTTACTATAAGTTACTTAACATGCTTTCCTTTACAATAGGTGGCGCTTTGTGATATTCCACTAGCAAAATAAATATTTTAAAATTATGTAAAACAGTAACGGCTAGTTGGTGTAGGCATCAATTAGTTTTTTGGCGAAGTCCCACCTTAACATCAACCACCACGCTAACGTAGGTGTGAATGACGGTTTCGTTTGTCCCTTAAATTTAAGCTCGATTTGTTTGATATTTTGCATAGTTTGTGAACGTGGCATGATTGAGATCACAGAATCCGAATCTGTGTTGCGAGATGTGAACGGTGGTAATTTCTGGTAGACTTCTGAGACCGTGCGATAGACATAGACCAATCTTTGGCTTGCCGTTGAAGCTCACCTTTCAAAATCGGACGGTGTGGCTTTGATTCGGCTGACTGCAAATTTGTCGAGCAGCTGGGTCTTCAGTCTGTCGTATTTATTTACCGCTGGCGGGTAAATAATTAAATCCATTTCAGCCATAGCAATGTCCACTTGAGCGAATCACGATTTCGGGTTGTTAGTGACAGGGCAGGCGAATTGTTGCTCGTACCGCCGGTGCCGATGGTACCGAGGAAGGAAGCTGCAATGCATCGAGTTGGTCTTGCAGAGCTCTGATCCTGTCCAGCAGTTGCCTATGATCTTAGGGCATTTTGCAGTTTGTCGCGTCATCAAAAATGAGCTTTCTCGGAACACCCGATCGCAGATTGTGGTGCACCTTGTTAAACATACACTCAGGTGTTGTTGGTTGCCTCAATCGCCTTTGGCTACGTGTGTGTTTGCCTAAAAGTCTCAGCATTTTTGGAAATTAAAATTGTGTTGTGTTTTGCGTATTTAAAGAGTTATTTACAGGTTTTTAAATTTTACAATCACACAATTCATAGCCTAAAGTTGCCGGCGGTAAATACAAGGTTATCAGCCAAGGGTTTTGGTTATTAAGCCTAGATTTTGGATTTCATTGAACTCGGATTTGTACAATATAGTTTTTATAATTTTCGAATAAATCTTTACCTATATACTTGTTTTTATACCGCTACTCGTAGATTCGATAGATATATACTACTATAAAGTATATGTATTCTTGATCAGTACCAATAGCGAAGTCGATTAGGCCATAACTTTTTGCCCGACTGTCCGTATGAGCGCTGAGATCTCAGAAACTATAAGAGCTACAAAGTTGAGATTAAGCAGACAGATTCTTCGGGTCTCTACGCAGCGCAAGTTTATTTCGGAGAGATCGAAGAAAGTATTAGAGCTAAAAAGTTAAGATTAAATATGTGTTCTCTTTAACTGCGTGAGTTTTCATCTGGCTACGCCCACTGTAACCGCGAAAAACTGAGGCATGTATAATATTATAATGTATGTCTTCGTGTGACCTTGTGTAACATATTTTAGTCTTATCTTGGTTTTTAATTGGTTAACCAAGTAACGAGTATTTTCATTATAATATTTTTTCTTGGGCATTTGTACCTGTTACTCGTGGAGTAAAAGGGTATACTAGATTCGTTGAAAAGTATGTAACAGATAGAAGGAAGCGTTTCCGACCATATAAAGTATATATATTCTTGATCAGGATCAAAGCGAAGTCGATTGAGCCATGTCCGTCTGTCCGTTCGTCCGTCCGTCCGTCCGTCCGTCCGTCCGTCCGTCCGTGTGAACGCTGAGATTTCAGGAACTATAAACGATACAAAGTTGAGATTCAGTGTAAAGGTTCTTGAGGTCCCTACGAAACGCAAGTTTATTTCAGCATCCTGCCATACCCACTCTAACAAACCAAAATCAAGAAAAACTTAAATATCTGAAATCTCAGGAAGTATTAGAGCTAGAAAGTTGAAATTCAGCATGTACAATATTGAGATGCTAGCGAATCTTATGGTGGTAGCATTATCCCTCACCCACTCTTACGCACACCAAGCTCAAATAACGGTTTTCGCATTTTCTGGAAAAGCTGATATCTGGGTAACTATAAGTGCTAGAAAGTTCGGATTAAGCATGAAGGTTTTTATGATGCCCCTTATACTATTTTTTTTTCGATCAAGCCACGCCCACTCTAACGTTCACAAAACCCGAAAAACCAGCAAATCGAAAATCTCGGGAACTGAAAGAGTTAGAAAGTTGTGTTTAAAAATACGTATTTAAAAGATGCCACTGCAACTTGCCCCTAGTATTAATCCGGCCACGACCATTCTAACGCCCACAAAACCCGAAAAAATGTGGCGTCTATAATATTATAGTGTATGTCTTGGTTTGACCTTGTATTACATTTTTTTTGTCAATATCTATCGATTTACCAAAGATTTTCCAAATCTGAACATTATTTCGCTATTTATTAAAAAATTTATGTTTAAGCCTCCTTGTTTGGGTATTATAATAGATGATTTCAGCAATTTACGACCAGGCATATATATTAAACATATATAAAGTATTATATATTAATCATACTTTATATATATCGCTGTTGTCTATACAAGCTTAGCTTAAGATATTTGAAGAGCTAAATCGAATTCCTAATATTGTGATATTACCCTATGATGTTAACAGTGTAAAAGCATTGAAACTGCAACTACGCCTGGTAGTCTCAAGTGGTCACAACTGAAATCAATGGCGCTCGATCTTTTTTTGTGTCCCAGAAGCTTTTTGATGATGGAAGCTGGCAGCCCACACTGCCGTCAAGGTCGCGCTAAAGAAAAACCAGAAAATTGTTTATCTTGCGCAGATCTGCTTTCTGACCCCTAACCGTCTCAGGAATTTACTTATCGAATGCGTAACACCCTAGCCTCATTTAGCCCGGCAATGCGTCAATCGTACGAGACCACTAAGGTGCATTGCGTGCGTCCGCGATTCCTAACGCTCTATGTTAGCCACAACCTGTGTCAGTTCTGTCCACTGAAACACCACTCCTCACTTGTGTTCTTGAAAAACAGTGCGAACCAGTTTGAAGTTAAGATAGAAGTGGAGGATGCAAATAATCGGCGGGTTATGAATGTCAGCGCTCTACGGCTGGATTGGGAGTTTACCGTTGATAACGAGCGCTACTACAAGGACATTATTCCACACCTTTAAATTTCTGAGTTGGAGTATATTCACGATGTAAGCTTACCGAAACGCGATCTTGTCATCCTGACATTAAGCGACGTAGCGACCAATTTCCGCACAAAGGGAACTGTGTCTCAGTACATAGACGAGGTACTTGCACAACAGAAAATTTATTCGAAACGTCCTCCATTCAGAATTAAAAATGTAGGTTGTCCTATCCCCATGAATTTACCTTGAAACTTATATATTTTTATTTTCTTTAGCAGCCTAATACAAGTTTAGTAAGCACGTAGTAAGCATTGAAAACGAACTTCAATTTAACGCGGTTAATAGAACAATTTTGTCGAAAGACATTGTCAATATTTTTCTTGCTTGTGGCCACAGAGAGCACATTCCTATCGCTCAGGGTAGTGGATACATGCAGATAGTGCTTTCTGAAAGAGGCATCGTTCATTTTGAATACAATGAGAGGACCCGCATACTAGTACTGAAGCAGTTGCGTTTTGGCCATGTGCGTCTTGATCTGATCGACCGTTGTTTGATGAACAAACCCAACCTTCTGTCCAACTCTGTTGTAGGAATTGGTGCCATTGAAGTATCTAGCAGGGACCATATTGAGCGTGGAACCCAAATCGAGAGCGATCGTCAGGCTCTTCGACACCAACGAAAACCTCTTCCTCTTAGACAGAAGCAGCTTAAGTGTAAGTAAGTTAATTTTCCTTTATCGGCTGATAATAAGTAATATTTTTGGCATTCCAAGCCATATGTTCGGGCGATGTTACAGCCCACAGACTGGGGACCAGCACGATCGTAGTAAAGTACTATTTAAACAATCCGGTAATCGGAAAGGCTGAAATAGTGACCCACGACGCGTTGGACTTACACGTAGTTTCCCTTAAGGGGATGGAGATTCGCACTCTCTGATCCGCATTCGTTGCGGGGCCATAATGCCCGCCACCTTGTGGGGTCTTTTTGTTTTATCTCCCATGGTATTAGGTACCTTGCAAAACATAAAAATCTTCTGGAAAGTCAGCCAACCTCAGGCTGTTGAAATCTTAGACAAATTCACGGCTACAGGTGAGTCTAACTTACTATCTTTGCATTTGCGTGCGCGGATACTGCCTAGAGTTAAGAAAACTTAGCTCTATGCCCGCAATGTGCACGGATATCAAAATGTTCTTCGATGAGCCTGCTCGATTGAGTTATCAAGCAGGTACAGATACAGAGCATACAACCAGTGCCCATATTCACATGCATACTTTCTTAAGCGATTATATGTAGTAGTTTATATATTATATTATATATATTATATTTATATATATTATATTATTTATATTATTTATTTATATATTATATTATATATAATATATTAATATATTTTATTATATTTATTATATTGTATTATTTATTATTATTTAAATTTGATTGGCTAGGGTAAAAATACCAAAATAAAAATTTCAGAGGTTGAGTACCAAAGTGAGGATTTAATATTGAGCCGAGTACGAGCCCTAAATCCCGGAAAGGTTATAAAGTTGCAACCAACCAGTTTAAAGCTAATTGGTAAGTGTGATCTCTCCGAGAACTTTTTATAACAAAAATATATTTTTTAATTGCAGTTAAAAGCACTTCATCTGGTTGCGACAAATATAAGGGCATCCATTTTAGCAGCTCCGCGCCGCAAGGTTCAGCTTAAATCCATTAAAAACGGTGCGCTCTTTAAGCTGGACGGTCAAAGCAATGGTATAGTAAACGTGACTCCAGATGGGCGTTTGCAAACAAAACACTTTCTAGGCCGTAATCTTATAATTGTAAGGTTCTAAGGCCTAAATCAGATAATTATTGATTAAAATTTCGTATATATCTCTAAGGCGAAAACAGCACACCAAACACAACCTATCGTTATTGAAGTGCAGAATGTGACACTGTGTCAAACCTAAAATTTAGAAAGTCGGAAAACAAAATACCGAGTGGAATGCACTTTGTGCTCAAAGTATCCCTTCACGATGAAACGAATTCTCACACAAAATTGAGCACGTTAATGAGCTGCGTTATGAATTCGCCACCAAAGATTTAGTTTATGCTCAAATAAATAATAATAGAACAATATTGAGGTGAGTTTCACTTTATTATTTATACTCTTTAGCATAAAAGGTAAAAGGAATGGAAAAAAATAATATTTCAAAACTTATTATGGGCATTATTTCTAGAAATTAAGGTAAGGCAGTGTTCTCACCGCCAGGTGAGAATTAGCCCTGGGACCATTGTTTTACCACCCGATAATTGTCACTAGCCGGGAAAAACTAAGTTCCAAGCTCACTGAAACTAAAATATAATAATACAAAATAGGTGGTGCCTTATGAATTTCCACTAGCAAAATGAATATTTCAAAATTGTGTAAAACAGTAACGGGTATTTCATAGTCACTAGACTCGACTATAGAGTATCTTCTTGTTTAAAACTCGAGGGGCGCATGAATCAGTATCTGCAATAGGATAATCTTCTCTCAACTCTGAAAAGGAAGTTGATATCATCTTTCAGTCTCAAGATTCTGGTCTCTTTTTGCGGTTGTCACAAAAGCAATAACGGATTATAAGTCGCAGTATATTTCTAAAAATATTTTTTTGGGAACTAATTGAAACTGATTGGGTCATAGAAAAAGGAATGAAAAGAATTAAATTATTTAAAAGATGCCGACTTATGCTTCGTTGGTCTCGCGCAACAAAGATTGGAATTTCGTGATCCAGTGGAGACTGTGTGACTTAAGAGCCTTCGCCATGTTAGACGACTTTGGCAGTGGACACCTAGATAAATTATTTCGCTAATATTAAGGATTTGATTTTTTTTCAAAATTATTGTAGGGCATTACTGTCTGTTCAAAGTGAACATGTCGTCATCAAGCCATCTATCTGCTACTCGCAGTGCAGCCTATCCCGGACCACTGACATAATTCCAGCAATAGCAATATCGACATTGTCCAACGTGATCGCAGAACAAAAGGTAAAGTACTTCACCAAGCTATCGGTGCACCCTAACCACCTGGCGAGAGGTCTAACAAGGTTGAGCAACCAATCACGCCTTCGTCGCAATGACCTACCCACCCAGCAAACGACCTGAGGGTCGCGCAACCAGAATGCAGTCTAAGTATACTGTTAGTTAAATTTTAATGTTAAGATTCGTAAACTTATTGTTAGTTTTAAAATTAAGAGTAGATTCAATAAATAAAAAAAAGCAAAGCTATAAAAAAAAAAAAAAAAAAATTTTAAATATTTTTCGTTTGTCTAAATTATAATTGTCTTTTTACATTGAAGTATAGCCGTGCACTTTTTTCTTCCACCATGGTAGGCATTGCCCGAGTATTTAGCCATCGGAACGATAAGATTGTGATAACTAATGGCGACGAGACCACGCTTGGCGGATTTGTTAGGTACGATTTGGAAGTTCTGGAGCCGAATGTGGTTAATATATAATTTTAATCATTTGTTTAACTTTAAAAAGAGGTTTTGCAGATTGTGTTTGTCAAGTCATTGGACATATTCAGTGGATCAGAGTATCGAGGACAGTTCGTTCTCCGTAACCACTTGCAGTCCAAAAAATATTATAACTTTGTAAAGAGTAAAAAGGTATATTAGATTCATTGAAAAGTATGTACCAGGCAGAGGGAAGCGTTTCCAACCGTATAAAGTATATATATTCTTGATCAGGATTAATAGCCGAGACGATTAAGCCCTGTCCGATTGTTCGTTCGTCTGTCCATAAGAACGCTGAGATCTCAGGAACTATAAGAGATACAAAGCAGACATATGTTTGAGGTCCCTACGCACCAAGTTTATTTCAGAATCCACGCCCACTATAACGCCGGAAAACTGGCGTCCATAATATTATATTGTTTGTCATTGTTTGACTCTGTGTAACATTTTTAGTCAATATCTATTGATTTACGAAAGATTTTTCAAATCTGAACAATATTTAGTTATATAATATATGAAGAAATGTTGGATATAAGTCCTCACATGCACAGTTCCGTCATCATCAGTTAGTAAACATGCTTATTTGACACCTTTTGCGGTGAATATTTTACAATTGTGTTAACCAGTAACGGGTATGTTATAGTCGCGGCACTCGACTATAACGTTTCTTCTTGTTTTTTGTTGTTACCTATCGATTTACGAAAAACCGTTTTTCACAATTTTTTAACACTTTTCATAAGACCGGGTTATGAATGTTCTATCTACGACTGGATTGGGAGTTTACCGTTGATAACGTGCGCAACTACAAGGAAATTATTTCACACCTTAAAATTTCTGAGTTGGAGTTTATTCACGGTGTTAGCTTACCGAAACGCGATCTTTTCATCCTGACATTAAGCGACGTAGCGACCAATTTCTCCATAAAGGGAACTGTGTCCCAGTACATAGACAAGATATTTGCACAACAGAAAATTTATTCGAAACGTCCTCCATTCGGAATTAAAAATGTGGGTTATCCTGTCTCCATGAATTTACCTTGAAACATATATATTTTTATTTTCTTTAGCAGCCTAATGCAAATTTAGTAAGCACGTAGTAACCATTGAAAACGAACTTTAATTTAACGCGGTTAATAGAATAATTTTGTCGAAAGACCTTGTCAACATTTTTCTTGATTGTGGCCACAGAGAGCACATTCCTATCGCTCAGGGTAGTGGATACATGCAGCTAGTGCTTTCTGAAAGAGGCATCGTTCATGTTGAATACAATGAGAAGTCCCGCACTAGTACTGAAACAGTTGCGTTTTGGCCATGTGCGTCTTGATCTGACCGACCGTTGTTTGATGAACGAACCCAACCTTCTGTCCATCTCTGTTGTAGGAATTGGTGCCATTGAAGTATCTAGCAGGGACCGTGTTGAGCGTGGAACCCAAATCGAGGCGATCGTCAGGCTCTTCGACACCAACGAAAACCTCTTCCCCTTTGACAGAAGCAGCTTAAGTGTAAGTAAGTTAATTTTCCTTTATCGGCTGATAATAAGTAATATTTTTGGCATTCCAAGCCATATGGTCGGGCGATGTTACGGCCCACAGACTGGGGACCAGCACGATCGTAGTAAAGTACTATTTAAACAATCCGGTAATCGGAAAGGCTGAAATAGTGACCCACAACGCGGTGGACTTACACGTAGTTTTCCTTAAGGGGATGGAGATTCGCACTCTCTGATCCGCATTCGTTGCGGGGCCATAATGCCCGCCACCTTGTGGGGTATTTTTGTTTTATCTCCCATGGTATTAGGTACCTTGCAAAACATAAAAATCTTCTGGAAAGCCAGCCAACCTCAGACTGTTGAAATCTTAGACATATTCACTAAAGGTGAGTCTAGCTTACTATCTTTGCATTTGCGTGCGCGGATACTGCCTAGAGTTAAGAAAACTTAGCTCTATGCCCGCAAAGTGCACGGATAACAAAATGTCCTTCGATGAGCCTGCTCGATTGAGTTATCAAGCAGATACAGATACAAAGCATACAACCAGGGCCCATATGCAAGTTAACACACCCAGTTCCCGAATTGGGAAACTGCCGAGTTGCGGGCCACATCCGGTGGCCAACACACGGAATAGGGAAACTACCGACTCTGCACTCTGGGGGCAATCACACAGAGCCCTGCCAGAAGTGGCCAAATCACCGACTCCGCACTCTGGGGACAATCCCACCTTGGTGACAGCGCTGCGACCACGCGAAGGCTTCTAGCTGCAGCCGGATCAGACCATTAAGTTAGTTTAAATTCAACTAAATAAAACATATTATACTATCCTTTACCTTAACAGGCTTAGGGGAAACAAATGTGTAACAATTAAATATTGTTAAACCAATTATACTATCCTTTACCTTAACAGGTTTAGGGGAAATAAATAAGTGAAACTTTACAAATCAATTTATAACTTAAAGGATCCTTGCCACAGCGGGCCCGAGTGAAAGTGAGAAATAATAATATAGAGGAAACTTCACAATTAGCGAAATAATGTTCCGATTTGAAAAATCTTTGATAAATCAATAGAGATTGACAAAAATATGTTATACAATGTCAAACGCAGATATAGATTATAAGAATGTGGATGCCCCAGTTTTTCGCGGCTTGTGGGCGTTATAGTGGGTGTGGCTAGATGGGGAAAAAAGCATTGCGGCATCATAAAAAACAGCATGCCTAATCCCACATTTCTATCACTTATAGTTTCTAAGATATCAGCTTTTCTACAAAAAGCTGCGTCAGCGCTCAAGTATCTTCATGCTAAATCTCAACGTTGTATCTCTAATAGTTCCTGAGATCTCAGCGTTCATACAGACAGGTGGACAGACAGACGGGCGGACGGATTCACGGACATGGCTTAATCGACTCGACTATACTTTATAGGGTTGGAAACGCTACCTTCTACCCGTTACATACTTTTCAACGAATCTAATATACCCTTTTACTCTACGAGTGACGAGTATAAAAATTGTTTTGGAGCTGGTTGTTGGTAGCATAATTCTTTTTAATTGGTAAACAGAGTAAAATTTCTTTAATTTGTATGGGATTTCTGGCAGCATGGTCTGGACAGTCAAAAATAGGCTGATGGTACATTGAAAGCTTGTGAGACTAGTGCCTTCTCTTGTCATTTCAGTCTCCTGTGAACTAAATTTTTTTTTGTTATTTTATGCATTCACATTAAATAGTCCAGCAAAGTCTCACGCGCTTTCCTTTCAGTTGAACTTGTTGCGTGAGACCAAGTATGTTATTGTCATCAGGTTGTGGAACTAAGCAGGAATCAAGTATTTTTGGGCCTATATTAAGTTGTCAGTGGTTAGTTCAAATAACGTCTTCCTTACCAAGGTGAGTTTAAATTAGATAGTGAATTTCCTGATGCTCATGGTTGCAACCTTCTACAACAAATGCTAACAAATTTAAAACCAAAAGACCATTTTTTGTGCCGGTGGCATTGTCATCAATTTCAAGCAGTTTAAATGAAAATAGTTTTTTCTGTTAATAAACTTACATTACAGTTATATAAATAGTATTATAGTAATTATTATTATTATTATTCTCACATATTCTTGACAAGTTTCGGATTTAAGCCTTTTGATTTGTTTCTGTAGTATGCGCCTTTTAATTTGCAACATGAAATTATTAGTTATTTATTTGTTACAACAATAACTCGATAAAATTGCCCAAAAGTTACCTACCATTCTTTTTTTTTGTAGAACAAGTAAAATAGGCTTAAAATTTAAAATATTTTTCGTTTGTCTAAATTATAATTGTCTTTTTTCATTGAAGCATATTCGTAAACTTTTTTCTTCCACCATGGTAGGCATTGCCCGAGTATTAAACCATCGGAACGATAAGATTGTGATAACTTATGGCGACGAGACCACGCTTGGCGGATTTGTTAGGTACGATTTGGAAGTTCTGGAGGCGAATGTGGTTAATATATAATTTTAATCATTTGTTTAACTTTAAAAAGCGGTTTTGCAGATTGTGTTTGTCAAGTCATTGGACATATTCAGTGGATCAGAGTATCGAGGACAGTTCGTTCTCCGTAACCACTTGCAGTCCAAAAAATATTATAACTTTGTAAAGAGTAAAAAGGTATATTAGATTCATTGAAAAGTATGTACCAGGCAGAGGGAAGCGTTTCCAACCGTATAAAGTATATATATTCTTGATCAGGATTAATAGCCGAGTCGATTAAGCATTGTCCGATTGTTCGTTCGTCTGTCCATATGAACGCTGAGATCTCAGGAACTATAAGAGATACAAAGCAGACATATGTTTGAGGTCCCTACGCACCAAGTTTATTTCAGAATCCACGCCCACTATAACGCCCATAAACCCTGGAAAACTGGCGTTCATAACATTATATTGTTTGTCATTGTTTGACTCTGTGTAACATTTTTAGTCAATATCTATTGATTTACGAAAGATATTTCAAATCGGAACAATATTTCTTTATATATTATTTATTATTTATATTATTATTTATATATATATTATATTTTATATATATATTATTATTTATATTATTTCGATATACGAGTATTATCTAATATAGCTTACCGAAACGCGATCTTTTCATCCTGACATTAAGCGACGTAGCGACCAATTCCCGGATAAAGGGAACTGTGTCTCAGTACATAGACGAGGTACTTGCACAACAGAAAAATTTATTCGAAACGTCCTCCATTCGGAATAAAAAATGTAGGTTATCCTGACTCCATGAATTTACCTTGAAACATATATATTTTTATTTTCTTTAGCAGCCTAATGCAAATTTAGTAAGCACGTAGTAAGCATTGAAAACGAACTTCAATTCAACGCGATTAATAGAATAATTTCGTCGAAAGACCATGTTAACATTTTTCTTGCTTGTGGCCACAGAGAGCACATTCCTATCGCTCAGGGTAGTGGATACATGCAGCTAGTGCTTTCTGAAAGAGGCATCGTTCATGTTGAATAAAATGAGAAGTCCCGCACTAGTACTGAAACAGTTGCGTTTTGGCCATGTGCGTCTTGAGCTGACCGACCGTTGTTTGATGAACGAACCCAACCTTCTGTCCATCTCTGTTGTAGGAATTGGTGCCATTGAAGTACCTAGCAGGGACCGTATTGAGCGTGCAACCCAAATCGAGGCGATCGTCAGGCTCTTTGACACCAACGAAAACCTCTTGCTCATAGACCAAAGTGTATACAATCTATCTGAGGTAGTCTTGGACCGAGATTATGCTTGGAAAGCAGGACAATCTAGGACCAGGGGAGATCTGCTATATTTTTAGGCAGCAACGTGGGCGAGACTCAAATAATTTTCCAGTCCATAATCCCCGCCACCTTGTGGGATCTTTTTGGTACCTAGCAACAAGAAGAAGATTCTCTTCTGAAGCGAACGGATGTGTTTTTTCTACTCTCGTTAACTTTGTTGGCTATTTACGAATATATGTACGCTTAAACCGATACGAATTTCTTTGTATAAATAAAACCTTCAGCCGTTTGCCTTCCGCGCAGTGAACTAAACTGTGTAGCTTTTGTTTCTTTTGTTTAAACTCTCAATTTACTTAAATTATTTTCACATTCTCCTATTTCTCGTCTTTCGCGATAAACGGTTCCTCTCCCGCTCGCGCCTCTCTCGTGTTGTTTATCTATACCTTATCTTGATTTCAATCTATTCCCCCGCTCCCTCACACTTCTTATAGTGTGCATATCTAAAACTTATCTTGTTTTTATTCTTCTTTTTCTGTTCTCGCACAGTGGGCTTTTTTCGATTAAATAGTGCTTAAAAATAATAATTATAAATCATTATGTCTGAAATTGTCTACTACTTAAAATCTTGTAACAAAATAATTACAACTAACCAGCCGGGCGTTTTGTGTTTGCTTTGTGATAATACGGTTCATGCCAAATGTGTGGGGGACTCAAAGGGAAATGAGATCTTTTATGCGGCAGACAAAAAATGGTTTTCGTGAGGTGCTCGGCGCTAAAGCCAGCGATTTGCTCACGGCGCTGGACACCCAATTTAATAATGTCCAATTGTTAAATGAGTCTCCAAAGCGTAAAAATCAAACTCTTGTGTGCCGCAGATCACTAGTTCCCTTCTCGCTCCCACTTCTTACCTTCAGAACACTGAAGTGTCGCCGCAGCTGTTTGGAACGCCTTTGGCCAACACTCCGGTGAGTACGAAAACTTCTGCATCCGAATTTTCTGGACATGATGGTAGGAAATCGTTAGATAGTTTGTCTGCTTCAAGGCTCCTGGCTCCTACATAGCCAATCTCCATTAACATCAACCCACCCGATACACTGCAGGGGAATTTCGTGCCCGGACTACCGGCGTGCGCTGGCGGTGCAGGATTAGAACCTGCTACACCAAAGCCCCTAAAGGTAATCCCACCTGAGAAACATATATTTGTTTCCCGGCTTTCCGAGGATACGTCTGAGTCAGACGTATTGGCATACATACAAGCCGAACGAAAGCCGACACTAAGGTGGATAACATAACTAAATTTAAACAGAATAAGTATCATCATTTAAGATTCGCGTCCCCTCGGTGGAATTTGACAAAATGTGCTCAACCAAGTTCTGGCCGGAACACATTTTCGTCCAAGAACATCGACCGGGACATAAAAAAAAGAAAATTAATCGATCTGCGGCGGTAAAACTCCCCCAAACAAAAGCCACTGAGCAAACCCTCGCAAAAAACTAAAATCGTCTCTCATTCTTTCCTATCAGAACACAAGAAGGTTGCGTACTAAGCTTCCTACTTTGTTTTCTGAGAGCTTTTCTTTTGCATCCCAAATAATTGTTTTTACCGAAACATGGCTGGTTTCGTAAATTCTTAGCTCTGAAAATTTTCCGAGTAGGTATGTAATATACAGGCTTGATCAATCACTCGGATCTGGGGGTGGAGTGTTAATTTCTGTCGACTCTAAACTTGTATCCGAGGAGATTAACCTTCAATTCGGCGATATCGAATTCATTTGTGTTAAACTTGCGCTTCCTGGTAGGTTTTTATTTATTACATGTTCTTACATCCCTCCCAAGGCCGACCCATCCACGTATGAGTTTCACCTAGCGGCCATACAGTCCGTTTTTACGTTATTATCAGATGTGGATCAGTTAGTGGTTCTGGGTGATTTTAACATACCACCAATTAACTGGTCAAAAAATGAAAATAGTTTAGCTTTAACACCTTCCTCACATAATGATTTTATTGCAGGTATTTTAGACATGACCCTGGAACAAATTAACCATGTTAAAAACTCTTTAGGTCGGTTACTCGATCTATGCTTTATCTCAGATTCGGACTCCGTATATATATCTAGGGTTCCACCACTTACACGCCCTGAAGATCTTTATCGTCCCACTCTGGAGCTGGCGATCGATGCACGCGCACCGCCGAATACGAAACGGGCATACGTGGGGGACTAAAAAATGTCATAATTGGAACACTAACCCTACCGAAGCCGACCCCAATAACTCTTAGTATCAACCTTACGTTCTCATCATTACAGACGGAATGGACAGATTCGAACGATCTAAGAAAAGATTTAGGGAGCACAGCGGAACCCTCAAGATCAACAACCGTCGTCTTTAATCTACTTCACCGATTTCAGTCAGCAAAGTTCAAAACTCCAATAGCCCCAAAACTGTTATAATACTTGCTAACCGCTTCTCTTGGAACTATCGGACATTGACACTGACATTGAGGTGGCAGGGTGCTCATCAACCGACCAGACCCATCGAAACTCACAGTACTTCTACCGGACTAAGGCAGCAGACTGCCAGAAACTTAAACAATATTGGAAAAACTACAACCAATAACTCATCAACTAACAACAGCAACATCAAGAATCCCAGCCGTCCTTCTGGATGCCAGGAACAACCAGCCTCCCACAAGCCACCCCCTATTGTGGTTAATCATTGCGAAAACTTAAACGGTCTCATTAGATCAATAGACAAGATAGTTGGCACATCTCGGTTGTAGTAGGCTGAGTACAGGTCACATGAGTCCCGATAAAACTCTCGATAGGTGTATATGTTAAGCACATTAAGGATAACACTGATCTGTAAGCAAGCCCAATGTTGGACATTCTGTATAAACGAGCGGAATAAAGTGGACGCGCCTTAGCAAAGTTGGTGTAAATTACCGATGCACTAATATAAAACTGTCTCTTCACAAAGTATTCCTAAAATGCATTTCCAATAACTCTAGCAGTAGACTCTGATGCGGCTTACAGAGCTATTACTAAAGCATTGACTGCCAAAAAGTGCCGTCCCATTCGTGACGCAGCCAAAAAAAGAGAGATCCTGTATCGTGTTGTCAAACGTAGGTATTCATCATTCTATACCGGATGACAACATTAACAACGTCTTACCTCTGCTGGTCACACGGTTCGGTTTGGCAACAGGCAAAGAGCCGATTTGGACAAAACAGTTTGTCAACTTGTGTTTTTGTCATGCTCGAACCGGCGGCTATTGACGACAAGAAACAATAAAAGAAATACATGAGGTCAGAGACACTTTGTCGGCAACGGTTTCAAGTTGAGTTCCCTTATAAAATGGATTACGTCGCTGCAACCGGTGTCGAGCATTCGGCCACATCAAAAAGCATTGCCAAAAATCCTCTACGACTGTGGCGCCTATCAGATGGGCTTGGCTTACAGCACGGCTTTGAGGACATCTTAAGGGAGGTTCACCGGGGTCAAAATTGTGGAGGCGCTGGCGGCAAACCATAAAGCTAGATATAAAGGTTGTGGGTGTGTATCAACAGTTTGCTAACCTTGGTGGAAGGAAGTGTCACATTCCTCAACAACTGTCTAGCTCAAGCTCCTACGCTAACGCTGTCCGAGGACAAGATCATCACCCCCACAGGTGTGTTTCACTCTGAGTCAACAACATTTTCCCTCCGCTGGCAGTAGCAATAACATGAATGTAATCTAGGTCAGCTTTAACAACAACAACAGCAAGTTTTTCAACAGCGATCTCAACGCAACAACGATCGTCAATAGCAACTTCAAAATGTTCATACAATCCAATGGAACATTGTCTGTCCTTGTTGCCCAGTTCGACATAGAAAGATGTTCCAAGTGATGGTGTCGATGATGGGACTTTGTTTTTAAATTGCTACCTTAACACGCTTTGGAACGGCACAGGCTTTCCCTGGATCTCTCCCTCGTAATGTAGCGCAACCATGAGTCAAATCGGCCTTTAAAATCGTGTGTGGAACGCCGCCATGACCTGCTAACAAAGCCCTTGAGCTAGGAAAGCTCCTTTGTGCCTAAAGTCTTAGGTATTGATATTATGCTAGTTAATAAAACACACTTTTGTTTTGGCCCAATCCTCAGACTCTTTAAAAACTCTAGGCTCCATACGTTGTAAAGGAAAAGACCACTTCGTCGTAGATATATGTGGGATATGGGTATATTAAGGTATTAGGGCTTGACTTTAATTTCATATGGGGACACACTGCACCGGAATTCCACAACCCTCGTAGCTTTTTCCATCAGCCAAAACGCCATTTAGAACTGTCTCTTTTCATCAAAGAATGTCGATACCCATCACCCTCTTCCTAATAGAAATTGCGCCTTACTAATTAAAGTTGAAGTCAGTCGATTGCGAATATTGAAGAGAGCAAGTGTCATCCATAGAGTGCGGAAGTCGTGGAGTTTAATACAAAACCTTTGTTTCTCCAATTTACCCTTTATATATGTCCGAAATAAACATTATCAATTTGTACTAGGAGGAGGAATAAAACGTTACGTTCCGTACGCCATAGCCATAGGCCTTTGATGTTCACCCAACTCGGAACCAAGAACAGTTTCCTCCGCTGGGCAGCAATAGCAGGAAACAAAGTCAGTTTCGTCTTCAAAATGCACCACCTCGACAGGAGCGGCAGGTGCCCCAGCAACAGCAACAGCAAGTACACTCTCAGCAGTCTCTACCCCAACAAAAGCGGCGCAGCACGCAGCACGGTCAACGATCTTCAATGGCAACGTCAACAGCAAATGTTCTTGCAACCTAACGAAAGACTGTCGGTCCTTGTAGCCCAGTTTGACAAGATGTTCCAAATGATGGTGTCGATGATGGGGGGTCTTGTTTCTTAATTGCTACCACAACAGCTGAGGTCTTCCCTGGAACTGTCCCGGTTCATGCAGCGCAACCATGAGTCAAATCGGCCTAACATTGGTGTGTGATAAGCCGTCGGTCTTGCTAACAAAGCCCTCGGGTTAGAGCCGAAGAGTCACCATCCGACAGGCAAATCGGAGGCGGCCAGAGGAGGCCCGTCGACCGAACACCACAGGAGGGCAGCGGCGTGGGGACGACATGAGGGACGTCGAGTGGCAGATCCAGGCGGGAGTCAACTTGCTACCGGCCACCCAGACTCACATCCGGGAGCGTTGGGCCGGGTTGCGGTTTGGGCAGCACCGCAGAGTCCAGGTGCCCAATGGAGATGACACACTCCAAGTCATCTTCGGGAGAGGCCCGAACAGAGTAAATCTATTTAAAAAAAAAAACCTTTCAAAAAATGCGTTCAATGTACAAATCCCAAACTGGATGGGCGATTTTGAGAAAAGCGCCTTATATGGAACCAAAGACAGAGACGAGAAATATATACAGATATGTATATAATAAAGAAATGTTGTAATAAAACATTTTCAAGCACAAGTAAAATAAATTAAAATAGTCCACGTCATTTAAATAAAAGAATAAACACATAAACCATAACAAGACATTTATTTATCTAGTGCTTCCCAAGCATTCACCAGCTGAAGACGAGTCCATGTTGTTGAAAGACTTGAAGTGGACTGAAATAAAACCCGTAACAGATGGTCTTTTATACCCGCAACTAGTATTTTTTGTTTTTTAACACCATATGTTTCCTAACTCTGGTCACACCTCATTTTACAGCATTGTAACAGGGATCTGTTAAGTTTCAGTGTTTGGTCAATTGAAACCTAAAAAATTATAAATTTGAAAAATATTCAAGTTTTAAAAATTTATAATTTATAATTATAATTGATTTGTGATTACTTTACATATTGCAAAGAAAAGCTGCGATGAATATAAGACACATCTTTTATATTCTTTTTACAATGTATTGCACAATGGAAATCGAAATGCCAATAAAGGAAGGGATAGAACCGCGCATGAGTTTTCATAATAACTACAAATAAAAATAAATAAATATTATTAAACATATTAACATATTAAAAATACCATTTTAAACATATTAACATATTAAAAATGTCATTTTAAACATATTAACATATTAAAAATACCTTTTTATTTTATAGACAAAAGTATATTTATCTTTATTCATATAATAAGGTATTTTTCTCTTGCTTTCTCTGTGAAATGTAAACGTGGTGTAGTGTTGAGCTGAAATATAAAATAATAAATTAATGTATATAATATATATAATAGACTTCACTTCAGTTCACTTCTCTTTCAAATCGAACGGTTGTGTTATTGGCTTTTGCGTGTTCTCGAGCGATTTAATCTTTGTATTTATTCCCGAATCACCTCGTTTTTGTTACTTTTTGCAAACGTTTATCTACTTCAAAAATCTGCCTTCGATTCCGCGTCGTGCAGTGAATTTATTGTTTTATGGTTGCATGAAACATTTATTGCAAGCGAATTACAACAATTATGGTATGTACTATATCATATATTTACTTTACTTTGTGCTATTAGTAACGGAACTTTCACTGCTTAGCTCTGTAGCACAACATCTGTAGATCTCTTTTCTGCATCTCCCACCGGCTTGTAGCTCTCGAAAACACACTCTCTCTCCCTGTAGCTTACATTACTTACTGCTCTTATACAACTCGTACTCTCTTATAACGCCTCGTAGCTCTCGCTAACACTCTCTCGATCGCTCTCTTGCCCCTAATTGTTTCTCTCAAGTCCCTTTCTTCTTCCCTATAATATTTTTCTGGCACAGAGGCTTACATATTATTAATTATTTGCCAAAATGTCTAATATTATTTGTTGCGTTAAAAAATGCAATAAAATTTTGTCGGTTGACCAAGTAAGCGTCCACTGTTGGCTGTGTAATAACATTGCGTTCTCCAAGTATGCAGAATGTCCGTCTGATGTTTAACAGTCTCCTTCATTGTCACCGCTGCCGTTCACCACTCCAATCGTGACGACACCGGTAACAGCCCATATTTCGGATCCCGAAAATGTTGCTAAGGTGGGTAGGCATTTGTGCGACGAGCAGTCCGAGGTAGTAGCATTGGACCCTCCCGTGCCAAATGTTCTACAAGCTCAAAAGAATTTACCCTTGACTCGCCATAGGAACATAGGGTACGGTTTACCTGCACCCACTGGTAGCGTGGGTAAACCACCCGCCCCGCCAAATCCCTTGATTGGTATTCCTCTAGAGAAACACATTTTTGTTTCCCCTGATACGTCCGAATCGGACATCTTAGCTTACATTAAAGTTAAACTTAAAGTCGATATTAGGGTGGAAGATATCACTAAGTATAAATATTCCTACGCCAGGAACGTGGCATCTTTCAAGATCCGTGTTCCTCGGATGGCTTTTGACGATATCTGTTCGACCAATTTCTGGCTGCAACATGTTTTCGTTCAAGAACATCAGCTTAAAAATAAAGTTAGTTTTTAGGACGCCAACCTAAAAACTAACATCATCCATAATTCTTTCGTACAAGAACACAAGAGGCTTACGCTCTAAACTTTCTAATTTGTTCTCGGTAAGCTTCTCGTTTGCATCCCAGGTCATTGTGTTTACCGAAACCTGGCTAACTCCAGAAATTCTTAATTCTGAAGTTTTCCCCAGTAGGTACACAATATATAGGCTTGACCGATCCCTCGGAAATGGTGGTGGAGTCCTAATTTCCGTGGACTCTAATCTCGTTTCCGAGATAAAATCTTGAAACTGGAGACTTAGAATTTATCACAGTAAAAATTTCATTCTCTAGGTTAAATTGGTACCTAGCAGCCATTCAGTCTGTCTTCTCAATGTTATCGGACATGGATCAGCTGGTGGTCTTGGGTGCTTTCAACTTACCCCAGGTGGCATGGTCCATGAACGATAACACCTTAGCTTTAACACCTACGTCGCATCACGACTTTACTGCTGGCATGTTAGACATGAGTAGTAAGTTTTCGCTGGTTCTGTCACAGATTTATGGGATATTAAGTTGTCACATTAGTGATAAAAACATGGTTTCCCCCACCCCGAAACCCATGATCCGTCGTCTGATAAGGATTCCCCCTCACCCTTTTAGTCAGTATGGATTCTGGCACAGAAATCATAAACCCATAAATTATAGTTTTTAAAATCAAAGAAGTAATAAAATGTGACGATTGTGTCATGATTAGTTTTCCGACCCCCCTATCCGTAATTTGGGAATTTTGAAATGTATTCCTGACCCTAATTAGGAGGATTGGGAACGTCTTAACGGGTTGAATTTTCTCAAAACACACTGTCAATTTCTATATATGTAACCTCTATCTACGTGTGTGCGTGTGTATGGTTGAAAGGGAACCCCAGATGTGTGTGAAGAGGGTCGGATACTTATCACGATATGGAGAACCGATATACGTTCATGGACGCACCATAATAAAATTGTCAAGTGCATAGTCAGGTATAAGTCAATGTTTCAAGTTGTTTATTCAAATGTAGGATTTTTTGGATTTCAATACTTTAAACAAAGGGACACAGACTAAATAGTTTGCATTGCAGTCGTCGTTTCTTAACGCTCTTCTAGGACGATCTAGAACATATCTGTATGCCCTTTAAGTATAAACAGGAGAGCAGTCAAATTGTTTAGCATCATTAGTTCGTCAGGAGCACCAAAATCACCATGAGCGTAATATCTGTGGAATTCGTCGATTCAATTCAGGCTTTGGAATTGTTGACGGACATTGAAATCGGTGACCAAGACTCCGATGTGGTGGTCATCGAAGACTCGGAGCCAAACTATGTAATGTCTCTAGACGAGGAAGATACCATAGACAGGAATCTGAGGGAAGTATTTGCACCCTACTCGTCATCTACTCAAACGATTCCACAAGAGTTGGAATCACTCAAATGGGAAGATTTCCCGTTTGGAGAAGAAACGATGGATGTACTTGGAAATGAGTTTTTGTATGAGCACTTTCAATGTGCTCAAAGGATTGATATAGATGACCCGGAAGAAATTGTTTTTCCTGAAGATGACTACCTCTTTGACGACATAAAAGTGGATAATTTAGAGCGCGGCGAGACATTAGGTATATTGCAAGTGTGAAAAAAAACAAACCTGCATTATCCGTTAAAAATGTAAAAGCGCGATTAAAATTTGCAAGGGCACACAAAAATTGGACTGTGGACGATTGGAAACGTGTTGTCTGGTCTGACGAGTCCAAATTTAACCGTTTTCAGTCCGACGGAAAGCCAAACACACCATGTAAAACAAACTGTAAAACATGGTGGCGGAAGTATTATGGTTTGGGGATGCTTCACGTGATGGCATGTTGGCCCTCTACAGTTAATAGAAGGTATTATGCGAAAGGAGGACTACCTGCATGTCTTACAGACCAATCTTCCCAATTTTATTGAAAAATGTGCTTATCCCGAAAAGGAAATTGTTTTTCAACAAGATGGGGATCCGAAGCACACGGCCAAAATTGTTAAGGAATGGATTGAAAAGCAACCTTTTAAATTAATGGAATGGCCAGCACAAAGTCCCGACCTCAATCCGATTGAAAATCTTTGGTCAATCGTGAAAAGACGGCTTGGGCAATACGAAGCACCTCCATCCAACATGGGCAACCTTTGGGAGCGTGTTGAAGCAGAATGGAGACGTATTCCCAAAGATATTGAAAATTTGGTAGATAGCATGCCTGGCCGTGTAGAGGAAGTTATCTCAAATAAAGGTCTTTGGACAAAATATTAATATTATTATAATAATTAAAACTTCTAGAAACGTGCAAAATTGAGTTTATGCGAGTTTTTTCGTTTTTACTGTAATTCTCCTCGAATTTATCTATGCCATGATTGTTTTTGCTTAAAATTTATTAAGAATTAAATAATCAAAATAAAACAAAAAAAATTTTTGGATTATCTTGTGTGGTTATGTGGGTGACGAAAGTCTAAGTTCTGAACATGCACTCAATTTTGCTCGCCACTGTATATATATATATGTCGGAGCAAGTTCAGTAATTTGAATTGCGCGCCTAAGTCTAGAATTGCACGCCTGGGTCCTGAGGCGAATTGTGTAGTGTTGCAAAAGGCGAGAGCCTTTGTATACTGTACAACACTAGAAAAAGTGAGACGACAGCATATGCGGTTGTCAGTGTGTCTCAGTGTAAGGTTGATAGAATGAGACCACAATAGAACCCGTATGGGTGCAGAGAACTGAAATCGTTCAGTTGGATTGTAAAATAGTAAGAGATCAACACACGCTGAGCCTCGCTTCACTATTTTTAGCGATAATAATAAAAAGATGGCTGAAATAAACCCACAGACGCAACCAACAAACGATGAAGCAATTGATGCTTCTACATATATATATATATTTATATATTTATTTATAAATAAACATACTAAATAACAATTAATTTTTTTAATAGATTATTAACAAGGCAAAAGAGGTCTCAGAATAGATCACAATGGCTGTGTAATGTTTGCTTAAATTTCTCTGGATCTGGGGATGCTGCTCTAAGACATAAAACTGTTTGTAGCGGAAAAGTCTCCAGGCTGCCGGAATAACACAAGCGAACTCTGGAGTAGCTTGAGGTTCCGTTCGTCGTGTACGCTGACTTTGAAAGTGTACTGGAGCCGAGAAATATTGAAGTAAGCCCGAAATTATTTAATTTAAACTCTCATATACCTATAGCTTATGCCTATTATATTAAGTGTGCCTTTGATTAAGCTAGATAAATTTTTAATAAAAACAGGTAGTAACGCATGATCAAATTTTGTAGACTCTCTTGTATAAGATTTATCAAAACTGAATGATGAGTACTTGTATAAAGTTAAACCAATCATAATGACTCCTGAAGTAGAGTTTGAATTTCAGGATTCATTAAATTGTCATATTTGTAAAAAAAATATTATTAAGTGATAGAGTTGGCGATCATTGCCATTTAACGTTTATTTAGGGGTGCAGCTCATTCTAAATGTAACTTGCAGTATAGACTATGTAAATTTATACCAGTGTTTTTCCATAATTTTTCTAAGTATGATTGTCATTTATTTATTGAAGACTTGGCTAAAATTCCTGGTAGTATTAATGCAATCCCAGTAAATAAAGAACAGTATATTTCGGTGTACAAAACCATAAAAACTTCAAATGGAAACAATTTTGAAATTAGATTTTATGACACATTCTAACTTAATTGATGATCAGTTAAATACAGTAAAAACATTTTTTAAAAATGAAATAGAATTCAGGCTAATGCGTAAAAAGGGTATCTTTCCTTGTGAATATTTAGATTCAGCTAGTCGACTTGAGGAAACTTTCCTACCATCAAGAGCAGCATTCTATAGTAACTTGACAAAAAAGGAATGCTCTCAAGATGATTATGAACACGCACATAATGTTTGGTCACAATTTTCTTGTTCAAGTCTAAAGGATTATCTAGAGTTGTATTTAAAAACTGATGTTTTCCTATTGACTGATATATATGAAAATTTTAGAAAAATATGTTTACAAGTTCATTACACCCTGCTAAGTTTTTTACTAAACCAACTAGAGTTATTAGTGGATATCGATATGTATAGATTAATTCAAAATAGCTTTCGAGGGGGCTTAGTATAATGTTGCCATAGACATACAAAGGCAAATAACAAATACTTAACAGATTTTGATCCAACAAAGGAATCATCCTTTTTAATGTATTTGGATGCAAACAATTTATATGGTTGGGCAATGTCACAACCTCTTCCATATAAAGGGTTTCAATGGTTGTCCCCTAATGACTTAAAACATTTTGATATGCATAACATATCTATTAACATAGACTGAATGCCAAAAATAAATTTGAAAACGATTTTTTTAAATTAATAAACAACTTGGTCTATGGGAAAACTATGGAAAAACTTGAAAAACGTGTAGAGGTTAAATTGGTAACTCCACAAGAGTTGGAATTACTCAAATGGGAAGATTTCCCATTTGGAGAAGAAACGATGGATGTACTTGGAAATGAGTTTTTGTATGAGCACTTTCAATGTGCTCAAAGGATTGATATAGATGACCCGAAAGAAATTGTTTTTCCTGAAGATGACTACCTCTTTGACGACATAAAAGTGGATGATTTAGAAAATAAATATCTAGATTTAATGAAAGATAAAGACCATGAGGTTTTAATAAATGTTGCAAATACCTTAGATAATTAAATAAAAAATTGTATAAAAATAAAATTAAATAAAAATAGATATTTCAAATTCAAATGTAACAAATCTTTTATTCTTTGACGGCCCATATTAACTGAAATAAATAAAACAAATATTTACTTTATCAACAAAAGTGTTTATTTAATTATTTTCTTTATTTCAGTGATTTTGTTTTGAAATCAATATTTTATTATCTGAAATAAAGTTATATAGTCTGAAATACTTTTTTGTATTTTTTTATTTTCTTCTCATTCTATTTTCTAGAGTATTATATGTTCGCTGCCCCCCTTTCGTACTCAAAATTTTTATGACATCCACAAGTGTCGATTCCTTCCGTAGCTGAATCCTTACTCCAGATACATGCTTTTTGGTGTACACCGTGGATAGAAGTTATCATTTCAACTTCTTCACACTCAAGTAGTTTTGTATTTATAAAGAGAGAGAGAGCTTGAGAAAAAATTTAATTTGATCTGAATACATAATGTACATCCAAGACTTTAAGACTTTTTACCACCTGCTTAACGAATTTATTCTTAAAAATTTCTAGTTTTCTTCATCTTTTCTAACCTGACTTGTGTAGAAAATAAAGTACCCTGTATATTTCTGTCTGTTACAATGCACGCTTGTATAGGTATTAGATAGAGATCTTGAAGTATCGATATTTGTCTCGCTCTAAGGAATAGAGAATAAGAATATATGTATAACAATCTTTTGTTTCTTCTTCAACTTCAAAGTCAGTCGCAAATAAAATTCCGAAGCGTACACACGGTGTTCTCTGATTTGGCTTCTTCGAATTCTGCCGCTCAAGAGTTTTAACATTTTTGATAGATTAATTACAGATTATCAAACAATGTCTTCGTTTTTTATACTAATTATATACTAAAATGTAAGATTTGTCTTTGTGTTTGTCGAAGAGTATATAGATAATATGTTATATAGTAAATGAATTTTCAGTTAATATATTTTTTTTACAAATATTTCTTAAGGCTCCTCTTAAAATCCCAAGAGTTTCCGATACGAGGTGGCTGTCGATCGAGCATGCAGTTAAGCGAATTTTGAATCAGTGGATTGAGCTGAAGCTACATTTTAATACCACTGCATTAACAGAAAAATGCCACAAAGCCTCAATTTTAAGCGATTTGTTTAACGACATCAACTATTTATATTTGGTATCCTTAAAACCAATTCTCGATGATATGCAGCGTATAAATAAGAACTTTCAGTCGAAAAATTCCAATCCGACTAAATTGCTAGGAGACCTAATACTTGGGATAAATACGTTGAAAGTCAAAATAATTCCTTCTGACGCCGACGTCAAAGCTAGAGGGGTTCTTGGCTTCATTAAAAGATGATCAAAGGAATTTAACGACCCCTAGTTACCAAAACACTTTTCATTTCTAAAAGTCTAGTTTATGATTCATATAAAGCGGAAAACTAACCAAAAAAACTAAAAACTTTGGCCAATTTGTCTGTTTTTCTCTCTTTAATACCAGATTATAAAGCCAATAGTAACGAAGTAAATAAGAAAAAAATGTATTAGAAAAATATATATTCCACAAAAGCACTGTTGTTTATAGTTCTGTTGTTCAACAGCGTCTTAAGGCTGAGTCACTACCCAAGTACATGGAAAAGTGCTATTATTACAATGATTCCGAAGCCTGGAAAGCAACCCACCGAAGAAGACGCATACAGGCCAATAAGTCTATTACCTGCACTGGGCAAAATGATGGAAAGGGTAATACTGGATCGGATTCTTCGGCTTGAAAGTGTGAGCAGAGCTATTCCAAGGTGGCAGTTTGGTTTCCGAAAAAGTCACGGCACCCCTGAACAGCTTCATCGCGTGGAAAGCAAAATGTACACAGTTGCTGTGTTTATGGATATCCAACAAGCCTTTGATAGGGTATGGCACGACGGTCTCCTAAGCAAGCTAAAGATACTACTTACGCCGCAGCTCTTCCTCCTCATACAGAACTTTTTATCGGATAGGAATTTTAGCGTTGTTGTCGATGGTGAAAAGTCGTCAAAACGTCCAATCTCAGCGGGTGTACCACAAGGCAGTGTACTAGGCCCGACACTTTACTCTCTGTATACGTCAGATATGCCAGATTCCTGGTGTTGTAATGAAGTTGACGATGATGACATGCTAATCGCAACATACGCCGACGACACAGCGGTTATGGTCCGGAATCCTAGCATAGACGTTGCAACCATAGGCCTGCAGGAGTACGTATCAAATTTTGTTAAATGTGCCTGTGTCACTTTCTCCACAAGGACAAAAAACTGCCCAGGCATTTCCATGCTCGGTTCTGTACTTCGTCACGAGTCACAATACAAGTACATTGGTGTGATTTTGGATAGGAGGCTCACCTTCCAGAGGCACACAACAATGGTGAAGCAGTCAGTGCTTTCAAAGGCAGCAAGTATGTCCTGGCTACTCACGGCAAGAAATAAGCTTTCTTTGTCGAACAAAGTTCGAATTTACAAATCGATCATCAGTCCAATCTGGAAATATGCACTACAGGCGTCCAAGTCGAACTTAAACAAAATACGTGTAGCGCAAAGTAAGATTGTCAGATCGATTTGTAATGCCCCATGGTACATGAGAACCAGAGACATAGAAAGAGATCTACAAATCCCAAATATAGGCGATGTTTGCCGAACGCATGCTGAATGCTACTTCAGACGCCTTGACAATCATCCTAACTCCCTGGCGAAGAGGCTAACTTGCAGACCAAGAAGGAGAAGACTCAAAAGATTCCACCCACACGATCTCCCGTTAAGATATATGTAACACCTTGAAGTCTGATGTAATTTAATGTAATTTAAGCTGTTAATGGATTGAAATATTGTATTTGTATTGTAACCTTTATACCAACAATTTGTTATCCCCTATATTTAAAACCTGCTCAAGCTGCCACATAGGTAGCAGTATACCTGTTAATCCTGAATAAATATCAACTGTTTAAAAAAAAAAAAAAAAAAAAAAAAAAATATATATATATTCCACCATCGAAACCTCATTGGGTAAATCTAAGGAATATGCCAGTCTCGATCATGCGTTCGTGGAGAGATTAATAGCGAAGTCGATTGAGTTGAGTTCAGGCATGAATATTCTTGAGGTCTCTGGACAGCGCAAGTTTATTTCAGCATCCTGCCGCGCCCACTCTAACGCCCACAAATCACGAAAAACTAATTTCGCTGAAATCTCGGGAAATTTTAGACTTAGAAAGTTAAAAATTAAGTATGTGTAATCTTTGGATTCCATCCCATCTTATAGTGGTACTATCATCCGGCCACAACCACCTGTGAACAGCGCTTAATTCGCATCCCTATCGATAGCCCGATAGTGTTGGGAAACGCCTACTTGGTAGTGTTGCCAAGGGACGATAAGAAGAGCTAGAAGAGAACTGAAGGAGAACAACGTGTTCAGAGCGTTTTATTGTTTTAATTCCAAATGTATTATCCTACTCAATTATCCACATATTAATAAACCTACATACCACTCGAAAAGCTACCCTTCACAGTTAAGAAGTGGGATAGTTGAGTTTGGATATGCGTGGAGCGGAAAAGTTGTGCTAGAATTCCGGGAAAAGCAGCAAGAATCATCGGCGTGAAAAGTTTGGAATGGGATGTGTTCCCAAAGGTCTATGTGACAAAGGAAATTGCAAATAACGGATGTTGTTGGAGCAGTAGATTAAGTTTTATTGTTAGTTTTAAGGATAGATGAAAAGAAATAATTAATTGAATACGCAGCCAAAATGTAAACAAATCACCTTAAACCAATGTACAAAAGCTTATCAGTTTCACTCAAGCTTGAGCATAGCCGAGTTGTTGTGATCTAACTGGTAAGCTTTTCTGTTCGTGGCTATGCGAAATGTTATGCTGCTCTCGGGAGAACATTAACCGATCGAACCTCGAAGCAGCAGCAATAAACTTTTGGAGTCAACTTCGTTTCGTTTGTTTCGCTTCTTGAAAATTCCCCAGCCGCTAGTCGCAAGTCTTTTTATTTGCTTAAATTTTTAAAAGTAATTTTTCCGGGAAAATTCTCCCGGATTTTCAGATGTGTTCCATTTCTACGTGGCAGACGGATTCAAGGCAAAGGGATCGGGAATCTATGTGAACCCGTGGAACCAAGCAGAAGGATCGGGAATCTTAGTGCGCCCGTGGAAGCAAAGCATACGTACAGGATTCTTAGTGAGCCTGTGGTCGCAGAAGTCTCAGAAGAAGTCTCTAGAAGCCAGAGCACATACACACATTCACAGGAGTTGTGTGTGTTGGTGAATTTCACAAGCGCATGTAAGCCTCGCGAGGTAAATATGTATAGTTGTCTCGCTCACGATGTAGTTATTGTTGACACGTTCGCACAAGAGAACTGCCAATTTAGTTAAAAATAAATTCGAGGACAGTGAATAATGCCAAGAATAGCGGATCTCATAGGTAACGAATTAAGGTTCCTGCTACGATCGAGAAACGAGTCAGTTTCCGGCACAAGAGGCGAATTGGTTCAAAGGCTTATAGATTTAGAACAATCGAAAGACGTAGAGCTGCCAGCATCAGTGGAGCTCACCATGCAGCAGAAGAAGCGATGTCAACGCAGTCAGCGACAATTTCTCAATTGCAGAACGAGATGAAGGAGCTAAAAGGCATGATTGTGACCCTTCAAATGGGCAATGCAGCACCAGCAGAAGCACCAAATCAGCAGCAGCAGAACATCATCGATTTGGACATCGATGAGATCAGCAACGAAAGGAGTATTCCTACGCAAGCTACCAGCAATGTAAGGCAAGCATCAGTCAAGGAAATCGCCAACACTTTGCCAAAATATGATCCCAACGACGCCAACGCCATTTCAGTCAACCAGTTCATCGATCGCTTGAACAAGGTAACTGACGAGAAGTTCCTATTGCTCGCCATTTGTATAGGTCTAAAAGGTCCAGCCAAGATGTGGCTAAATTCATCCCCCATTCTACACACGACATGGAAAAACTTCACCGAAGCCATACAGGACGATTTCGGCGCAAGCCCAGACGAAGCTGAAGTGCATTTTAGCATGGCCAATGCAACCAGGCGATCAAAGGAGACGGTAAAGGAACAGCAACGAGAATTGCAAAACAGTATTACAGCCATTCATTTCTCGACCATTAAGCAACTCTGTGACGCAACCGAGTCTTATTTTGTAAACAGAGGTCCATCATTTGCAAATTAGAAAGAATTTTCAACAAAAGCCAGCACCTTTGAACAAAAACCAGACACCGATGTTAAGCCGCCCAGGTCGAAGGAATCACTGAAGTGTTACAATTGCGGAGATATGGGACACTTCGCCAATTCGTGTCCGAAAGAGAGAAAAAAGTCACGCTGTACCAAATGCAACAAATTCCACGAGCCCAATGGAGCATGCCAAGCCTCCAATGTTATGCGCTTAGGACCGGAAATCAGGACAAGCTTTTCACCAGGAGATGCTGCGTGCACTCGCACGATTACAGAGCCTTTATCGATACAGGTAGTCAGGCCAGTATCATCCGCCAATCAGTTGCACCGCAAGTCAATGCTGAGCGCTCCAAGTGCTCTATCAAAATTAGGGGCATTTGCGGAGGTTCATGTATCCTCACAGAATCGATGATTTTGGACATGGACATAGATGGAAAATTGGTCACAGCTAAAGTGTACGTAGCAGACGACGATCTATTGCAGGAGGACTTCCTTTTGGGACAGGACGTCATCATCAGCGCTCACCTCGAGCTGGATTTCGAGTCAAGGATCAAACGAGCAGTTCATCAGCCGATAGCAAGATGCAAGATGCAAGATGCAAACGAAACCAAGATCGCAAAACTTCTGGACAATTTCCACAACGAAATCAAAAGTGAGCAAATGCGCAGCTTACTGGAGAAGTTCGCCGATGTTTTCTCGACAGGATTAGAAGACATTGGAAAGACAAGCGTAAGGCAAACATCATTGTCGAGAGCAGTCAGCCAGTAGCTCAAGATGCATATCGAGTTTCCGAGCCAAAGAAGGATGTCGTCAGAAAAAAGGGTTGACGAGCTTCTCAAACAGGACATCATCACAGCATCCACATTCGAGTACGCCAGCCCTCCAGGCTGCCGGTTCAGTGATACCGAGGACTTTGCGGGTGATTATCTTCGGCGGTCTTAACGACCAAAGATCTTGTTTTACGGCGCCATTTAGCATTCAACACCCAAGGGCTCACCCTGTAGAGAAGTTGTTCCACTTTTGCTGTCCAAAACAAGTGGTGACGTACACGCCATTGCTCAGGCCCACTCCCATCATGCAAAATACTCGGTCCCAATGCCCTCAAAAATTTTTGCAAACCCATTTTTTTTTGCTGAAAAAAAAGGAACATTTCATTCTTAATAGAATATTAAAATGTTGCATATAAAAATCGCAATTTCAGAAATTTGCAGCCCCCTTGAAAGTCATCTGTTCTGTTTATCGAAAAACTCAATATTTTTCTTTAAGGAGCTAAATAATAAAGCAATACTTTAACAAGATTTTGAGGCCTCACTTTAACTGATTAACGAAAGTAAAAATGGAAAATATTATGGAGGTATAATTTTATGTGTTTAGTTCAATATTTGGTTTAAATATGATGTCTTCAGGTATATGTTCTTGGTAAAGTACATATTTAACAATTTAACCTAGTATTTGTTCGTGTTTCGAAGAAAAGTAGGTTTTCTTGAGTGTCAGCTTACAAAAATTATAATTCCAAGTCACTTGTTCCTTTTGAATTTATCAAATACGATGACATAAACTCCTTTGCTCTGTTTGTCTCATTTTACAAAACACTTTTGTTAGAGACATAGACTGGTGAAGTTTGTGCAGAAATGTTAGAGTATTATTAGCACATGGACGCGATACTGAAAGGCTTTAGAATTTTGTACCCAGAATCGGATGGAAAAATTGAAACAAAACATAGAGGATCCGCGGAAGAAGAGGATTAGCAAATGTTTTCTTGGCGACACGTTTCGGAGCAAAATTTCAACCCATCGACTATATTAAAGAATCCAATAGTGGGAGGACGGCCACGATTCGGCTATGATGAAGGGCGTTTTCAAAGTTGGATAAATAGCTTCACGAAGTTTCAGCAGAAAATGAGCATGCATGTCAACTTCTGCTCATGCAGAATTGTTATCGCTGCTATGAAAGCGTGCTTTACCCCGCAGCGGTAATGAGGTAGTTGTCCCCATGGATAAGCTTCCAAAGCAAATGGAAGCAGCAGCAACTAACGATTTTGGGACAGCGAGGAGAGCATTTTTCCAGCTGGGCCTGAAAAATTCTGCAAACAAGCCTTTTTGGACTGGACCTCAGAGATTTTTCTGGAAAATTTCTATCTCATTTTAATAATTTCAAATAACTTGAAAATAGATAGTCAAAATTTGCAGTAGTACCCCTGCACAAAAGGCATTTTTGTAAGGAAAATATCCCCTGGTACCCCAATGTCAGCTACCACGATGCAAAAGTACCAGCTCATGGGGCCCAGATCGTTGAAAGTACTCGTCCCTTCCACTTACGTCTAGGGCGAACAAGCATCCGAAGCCAGAATAAATTTATAAAAATGACGATAGACGATCGCATGCAAGACAAATAAAGTCGCTTGGAACACCAGCGACTGACGTTTTTAGAGCATCTCTGATTCATCAGATCCGATGGTTTCAGTATCCGCTATCAAGGAAAGAGCACATCAAACAAAAAACACAAGGTTACTCAAAAGTAGTTATTGATCTCTAACACCGCCAAATGTCGATTTCCTAAACAGTTACCCTACCAGTGATATCATCGATGATGAAGATGACTTTGATACTTTGAATGTTTCCTGACAACTATTCTTTGATTTGATGTTAGAAAATGAGATTAAAATGTAATTAAATATAATTATAAATTGTTCAAGATGCATTATTTAAGGTTTGCAAGGGGGGAGGGAGGGGGATTTGGGGCGGGCGGATATTTATAAAAATATGTGTTTTCATATTCACAATTTATTGGATAGACAGCTCCACTTTCTTTGGATGTTTTCGGCATTTGTACTAGAGTGCATTGGGTTACTGCGGGCGCTGGTGGTAGCTAAAGAAAAAATTTCCTGATCGACACGAAATTTTGTCCGGACCTTGCATATATAATAACTATACGTGTGCCAAGTTTCAGTCTGTAGCTTCATTTTTCAGAAGTTTATGCAAAATTTTGGGGCTTGGGGACCAGTGTGCCATGAGGGGCCTACTTGCAGCGTGGCAAAGCCTCACAACAGCTTCGGAGAACTGGCGGATACGGTCAGCTGGCCAGCCGAAGATCCTTTTCAACCTCCAGGCTATATTTCTCAAAGAGTTCGCTCGCGCTAGCTGTAGAGCTGCAAGCCACCAAGAGTTGTCTGACAGCCCCGAGAAATGTCCATGTTGCCATCACCGTTGAGGCTGGGGACTGTCTCCCCTGGTATTTATGATTTCCCTCAAAGCTTACCCAAAGTCACATCTTCTATGCGGTGCAAGCAACTGCAAATCCGTCAGCGTCGAAATTCAACAGGAATGAATTCGATAACCTCCTTGACAGAGCGTCATCATCGCAGCCTCCGGAGTGCATCGACGACGTCACGGACCTAGTGGCTCCGGGCACTGCTGAGGTCGCAGCGTGGACTTTACTGCACCTGCTCGGAGAATTTCTTACGAGACTGGAGTGGTTCCGGGCCAAGTTCTGCGATCTCTGTTCGAGGGGGAGAACCACCTATTCGCTTACGCTGTCCGCGTTTCCCTAGAAATGGACGTAAATGGGCGCTCTGACAACATTAAGAGGAAGAAGTTATGTTTGAACTGTTTCGACCGAGGCCAAAGGCACGGCTGAAGTACGGGCAAACCATCGCAGAGTACACCAGGCAGCCAGCGACGGTCTATGCAGAAAAAACAAGAAAGACCAAGATGAGAACCGAGACATTGTGGTCAGGAAAGAATGCGAGAGGCAAGACGTGCTTATCAACGATCAAGAGGAAGGCCCGAATTTGAGATAATTATAGATTAATTATGGGAAAGAAGATGGAGCTCAGTAATAAGTAAACTAGGTGCTTAACAGGATATGTGAGGAAAAAGACTCCAACCCATGGGGTTTTCGTATAAACTCGCCACACAAAACGGCTTCTTGGTATATAGTGCGGCCACCGCCATTCCAGTAGCCAGCCTGGGGAAAAGGATGGTAAGTGGAAAACCATTCCCCACTGCAAGAGAGTACGAAAAGGAACGCTCACCCACCGGGAAGCCCATGTAACAAACACAAGCCCATATGTGTGCCTAGAAGAGGTCCTCGGAGTACAGACAAAATACTGGTGACAAGGCACCGAGACCAGATGGAACTCAAATAAAAGTCCTTAAAACGTAATTAGTCAACAAAAGAGGTACGTTGATATGTATAACGCTTGCTCCTTAACAGAAGGTGTGTCCTCTGAAGCCGCAAACACAGCGATTGGCACTCATACCAAAGTGGGGACAAAGCCGGTGGAGGAACCTTCCTCGTGGTTGGTGAATCGCTCTGTGGCAGTTACCAAATTCCTGAAAGAATGTATCCACTCCAGGTTGGAGGGTGCCCTTGCTGAAACCAAAGTGGCCTCTGAGATGCAGTATGGTTGAAAGGGGCTATCAACCATCGACGCCATCGGCCAACCAGCGAATAGAGACAAAGCCATAGAGGGAAAAAGGTGTGGTTACATTACAGGCCTGAGGGTATTGCATAGCGGCAACCTCCTGGATGTTAAACGACGGATCCTTAGATTATGATGCCGGAAGGGGCCCGACTTCACCGATTGGCTTTGCGTGATGACGTAGCCATAGTAGCGCCAAAAACTCCAAAGACGCGGTGAAATCTGTGTCGAAGGTAAACGAGCAAGCGAGTTGCTCGACGATAGGGTCCTTGGCCTGGCAAGCGCACAAGACCGAGGCAGTCCTAATAAGTAGCAGGTGGAAAGTGGAGAAGACTACGATACGAATCGGAGAAGCAATAATCAAGCCGCTTCAAGCTCCAGTACCTAGGAGTCACGATCGACCTTATTCGGCTTTCCCTTTTGAAGACTCATTTAGCCTGGCTGGCGGGAAGGCAGGTGAAAAGGCGGCCGCGATTACTTTAATCATATAGCCCGACTTCGGGACCGAGAGGGCAACCAGGACGGATTACCGGTTAGCGTTTTCAGATCGACGTTGATGTCGGATCCCATATGGGCCCCAGCCACAAAACAGAATGTGGCCCTGTGGTATGTTGTGCGTTCCGCACGAACATCATTCCATGACGCGGCAATGATAATAGAGGGAATCATACTGAATGACTCAGTAGCAGTAGAATTCCGTTAATATCCGCAGAGCACATTAGGAGCGGAGAACCTCGACATCGGGGGGCAAGAAAGTGTGGCAACAGCAGCAAATGAGATGGCTGGGACGTAAGCATGGAGCATGTGGATTACTACCTAACGCAACTTGACAGTAGATGATTACTTAAATTCCCATCTGAATAGGTTTGAAGTATTGAACCTATCCGCATTGCCCAATTTGGTGAAGTCGGATAACGGAAGACGCAGAACATGTGTTTTTTATTCGGGTCTGAGATTTGAAATGAACGTCTAGATCTGAGCCCAGTGTGGTTGAGGAAGCTAGCCGCTTGTAACCTGTGGGAAATTATGCTTGAATCTTAGGCGAAATTATCCGCTGTATCAACATGTACAGAATAGTACTAAAAACTGCGCACGCGAAAGGTCAAGAGCTTCAAGACCTTGTACTATAAGTCCATCGCCACGCGGAAAACACCTTGAGGAGCTGGCTACTTTCCTGACAGAGAGCAGAGGCGTGCCTTACCTCGCGTCGTCGGTCGCGCCAATGTCCGGAAGACCGGGCTGAAGATCTGCTGGCTCTTACAAGCACTTTCTTGTGGAAACCATTTCCTCGTCGGCAAAGGGGGATACTATCGTCCATTATTAATCAGGCTGGCAGCACCCTGAAGGGCTCATAACCAGTACGCTTCAAGTGCAAACATTTGAAAATGTTAGGGGACCGCAGCACTTCTGTGAAGATTACGCGAAGATATCGGAGAATCAAACTTCAGCCTCCTCCTCGACGAGTCCTCACGCATAAGCGCTATAAAAACTCCT